>NC_048218.1:27506506-27713411 GCF_002007445.2 Ailuropoda melanoleuca
AAATATTTTATTTATTTATTTGACAGAGATAGAGACAGCCAGCGAGAGAGGGAACACAAGCAGGAGGAGTGGGAGAGGAAGAAGCAGGCTCATAGCGGAGGAGCCTGATGTGGGGCTCGATCCCACAACGCCAGGATCACGCCCTGAGCCAAAGGCAGACGCTTAACCGCTGTGCCACCCAGGCGCCCCTTATTATGTATTTCTAATGATGCATTGAAATAAAGTGTTCAAAAATATTGGTTCTGTTTTATCCTTTTTGCCATAAATAGAGACTACTTAAAACTGGATTGACAAAATGTAAATTACATTGACACAAGAGGGCAGCCTTTGCATTTATATTTACCAAATAAATTGCCAGGACTTTAATTCTGTGGCTATTTTAGCTCATATTACAAAAGAGGTGAAAGGAATCCCAAAGCAAAATTAATCCTTCAAGGTGATTATTTTGCCAGTTTCCTTATTTAATCACTGGAAAGAAGTTCTTGAATCTAAACTCTTTTACATCAAAACAATAAAACAAGCACAAAAAAACTTGACTGCAATGAAATTTTATTGATTTAAATGTTTTATGGCGAGGCAAAAGGCTGTGGAGATAGAGTCTTTTATTCTGAAGCTAGAGTAATTAAAACAATGTAGTACTATTGTAAAGCCCGATAGTTCAATGGAATAGAATAAAAAGCAAGATACACAAACAATTAAGAATTTATTATATGACAAAGGAGTCATTTTAACTAACCATTTGGAGAATGAATAAGGTTAGATTCTTAACTTATACCAAGAGTGAGTGCTAGTGAGGGGGTGGGAAGGGGCAGAGGGAGAAGGAGAAGGAGACTCCCTGCTGAGTAGGGAGCCCAATGTGGGGCTCCATCCCAGGACCCTGAGATCATGACCCCAAATGAAGGCAGACGCTTAACTGACTGAGCCACCCAGGCGCCCCTTGATTATATATTTTACTGTTAAGTATTAAATAAAATGCCAGAGGAAAACCTGGAAATAGTCACATAATTTAATAATAAAAAAAGCCTTCCTGAGAATGTCATGCAAGGCAGGTACCACAAAGGAGGAAATGGTAGACTTGAGTACAAGCTAAATTCTCCAGCTCACAGGTACCTAAACAAACTTGAAAGGAAATGATACACAGAGAAATATCTGCAACAATCATAAATGTTAATCAATAATATTCCTCCTATATAAGGACCCCCTTAAAAATAATTAAGAAAAATAATGAGGAAAAAAATGGACAAAGGACTTAATTCACATAGACTAGAAATGGTCAATATGTTAGAAAAAAGGTTCACGTTCTTTTTCTTCATAAATTTAATTTATAACAAAACATCTGAAAATTTAAACAGGAAGAATAGCATACTTGGCTACTAGATTGGCAATTATAAAAGAAATGAAATATCGAATGAGGGTAAGGTTGTTGGAAAATGAGCTAGCCATCTCACACTGTCATGGACTGAGTGTTTGGCTTTCCCTAAAATTCATCTGTTGAAACCTCAGCCCTCAAGGTGATGGATTAGGAGGTGGGGTGTTTGGGAGATGATTAGGAGTAGATGAGGTCATTAGTGGGGAGCCCTCACGAATGGGATTAGTGCTCTCAGAGTCAAAAGAGAGCTTGGTTCACCTTCGTGCCCTCTGCCATGTGAAGACACAAAGAGAAGTGCGTTGTCTGCAACCTGGAAGTGTGCTCTTACCAGAACTTTACCGTACCGGCACTCTGGACATCCCAGCCTCCAGAAGTGGGAGAAATACATTTTTTTCTTTATAAGCCACCCAAGGCAGGGTACTTGTTGTAGCAGCCCGAACTAATGCTACTGATAGAAACGTAAATTAGCATAATCTTTCTGAAAAGAAAACCAAAACAAGAACTGCTAAGCAACTTAACCCTGAGTAACAAGAGAAAGTGACAGTACCCAGATTTTAACACAGATTACTACCAGCTAAACCTAGGGTCCTTACCTTCCAATAAACACTTGGAGTTAAGGAGTGCATCACTTAGGACGTAATTCGAAGACCTAAGCAAAAGGAGGGAATTTATTGTAAAAATACAGGGGCCTTAGGTAGATTTTTTGAATAAGGGTCTCAGGTGTCTTTATTACTCTCTTTCGTCTCTGCTTTTCGCCACATGTCTGTGTTGTTCTATTCTGTAAAGGACCTCACCTGTTTTCCTTACCCACAAGAGGAAAAGCCAGCTATAGACAGCTCCGAATTTTCATTTTCTGAATAAAGCCACTCTTCCTTTTCCTTTTTGTACTTTCCAGCAGAAGAGACTGTGATTGAGCCCCCTCAGTCAGATTGGGTGCCAATCCCAACCAAGCACTTTTGACCACAAGTGGGAAGAGACACGGATTAATTTGGGTTCGGTTTTATATGTGAAACTGCTCCAAACATCTGTGACCAAGGAAACAGAGTCTTTTTATCAAAATGACTGTCCTAATATGTTCATGGTGAGGGAGGATTGATTTTTAAGTGAGATGATTTAGTATGAGGCAATCCACAATAGGTGTGCAGACATAATCAGTTTCCTGAACTTCAAAAAGGAGGACTAGACTCTTTATGGACTCTTCATATTGAATTTAACACTCCCAGGGAGAACTTCCGCAGCCTTAGTCACAGGGTGTTTTCCTCAGGACTAGCATCTGGCAGGCAGTCCCCTGAATAAACAGTGGTTATTATGATTACTAACCTCCTACAGCTCCACGCCATGGACAGCAACCCGGCTCTATATCATAGCTTTCAAATCTCAAAAGAGTCAATAGGTCTCCATTTCAGGTTTCTTTAAGCCAGTGACATAAAAAGTTAACCAAGCGGGGCGCCTGGGTGGCACAGCGGTTAAGCGTCTGCCTTCAGCTCAGGGCGTGATCCCGGCGTTATGGGATCGAGCCCCACGTCAGGCTCCTCTGCTATGAGCCTGCTTCTTCCTCTCCCACTCCTCGTGCTTGTGTTCCCTCTCTCGCTGGCTGTCTCTATCTCTGTCGAATAAAAAATAAAATCTTTAAAAAAAAAAAAGTTAACCAAGCAAACGCAAAAAGTGAAGTATTTAAAAATTCATTAAGAAGGTGGCTTTTCATTGTCACTCATCTTTGCAGGAGGTGGTTTTCTTGCATTTAAAGAATTCCTTTAAATTTTTTGCTCCTGATGTCCGTCTTCTTACACACACACACACACACACACACACACACACTCAACTAGTCCATTTAACATTTCTCATGTTGATGGGGGTAAAAGGGACGGCATAGGGAAGATAGTCAAGAATGTTGCAATAGAATTGTAAGGTGAGCATAGCAAAACGTATAGAGCTGTTGGATCAGTATATTGTAAACCTGAAACTAACATTGTGTGTCAACTATACTGAATAACATTTTTAATTTTAATTTAATTTTAATTTAATATTTAATTAATTTATTTAAAATTTAATTTAAATTTTATTTTATTTTAAAAATTTCTCATGGCTGTATTTCCTAAATGGTGCATAGTCAGTGGAAAAAGACAACTGAAACTTGGGGAAATAGAACTGAAATAGGATTAGGGTATCAAAGGATAAAAAAGCAGTTTTGTCATAAAATGGTTCACTGGCACAGAATATTGTTGGAAAGCCTCCACTGAATTTACCCAGAGTAACTTTAATGTTTTGAAATTTATTGTTGGGGCAGAGTCTTTACATAGAGCCTCATTTTGAGTCCCACTGACCACGGCGCCCTACATCCTGTAGGTACATTTTTAGCACCAACAGTGCGATAATATATTTAGAGCACCGGAACAGGGCAGTCCTCACAAGACTTATATTCTAGGTTTCCTCTGCTGAAAAAAGATGTGTGTTTTGGGGCAACTGAATGAACCTCGGCTCCTTTGTTTATAGGGTGTTTTTCTCAGGACTAAAGTCTGCATGCAATGGCCTGAGTACATAGTAGTTATTATTATTAACTTTGTACAGCTTTGGCTCCTCATTCATTCCTTCATTCATTCCTACTCCCCAAATCCAGGGATGAATATTTAGCAGTAAACAAAGTTTGATCAACGAGTTGAGAACATGTTTACTATTGCCCGGAAATTCAGCCCTTTGAAGCAGCTCAGTGAGTTTATCTGCAGCATTCTTCTACCCTCGGTATTCTGCACAACCCTTTCATAAGGTTCCCACTTGCTTCTGGGGTACAGTGGATCAGAGTGATTGTCGTCATCCTGTTTTGAGGGGCAAGGAGGGAGATGCCGATGTGGGGGCAGCTGCATGATCGGTAGGTAGAAGGCGGAGGTAGTGCCAGTTTGTGAGAAAGACAGACCTGAGATTTCCACCCAAAAATGGCTTGTAACCGCCTCACTCCCATTTTCACATACAACCCACGGGCTAATGGTTTGGAGTTTATCTTCTTATTTCCCGAACATGACATTTATTTTGGTCAGACTCTTCCTGTGTGCACGTGTTCTGAGGGAGGAAATCCGGCCACATGGCCGGTCTGATATGCCTTCCAAAATCTTGTGACATGGCCCTGAGCTTTGCCACGGCCTAGGAATGAGGTTTCAAGCTCAGGAGATTCTAATTAAATTTTAAAGCAATATAATCACTAATGTAAGAATCTCTAGTTAGGGAAACATGCCAGTTTTTCAGAGCAAAGTATTGTACAGGCATTTGAACAATTAAAAGTAGTATGATATAGGGATATGCATACAGAGGCATATGTTAGTTGAACCAGAAATGCCTTAGCTCGTAGTAAATAGAGTTCAGGGTTACTGAATTTTCACCATTTAAGAAATTTCACCATTTAAGAAATATATTTACATAAATATAAACAAGCAAGCATATTTGCTATTAAAGGGACCAATAACCCACAAGAGTGGTATGAGGGTAACTTTAAACTGAAAACATCTGAACAAATAGCAGCCTTTCTCAGAAAGAAACCTTACCTAACTTCCCTTTGCTGTCTTAAGCAGGGCCATAAACCCTCCTCAGAAGGGGTTTCCTGTTTGAGGGAAGACTGATCCTTAGCCCTGGCACATGAGAGTGCAGCTGCCATAAATACCCCTTTGGGGGAGCTTCAAGCCAGGAAGGAGACTGCCCATCAGCACCTGGATGAAAGCACATGCAAATATATGTAAACAGCGGAAACTTCCATAGGGTCCCACTGAAGCCCTTAACCCACCAACCCCCACGTTTGTTAAGCTGGTATATAAACCATCGCCCCTTGCAATTTGAGGAGCCAGTCTTTTTACTATGCTCCAACATGCATGTGAATTAAACTTTTCTTAAAGTCCTTAATTCAGACAAATAATTCAAACAAAATTAATTCATTAGCGTTTGTCAATTTTCAGGCCCCAGACTACTTACACCTAAATTGGTACGGGAAACATTTTCTTCCTGACGCTCTCCAGCTTGATAATTAAAGCTATCCGTCTTGAATATATACCACTTCTTCCCATGAAGTTAAACTCAAATATCTTTATAAAGGAAAATACATTATAGCGTGATAATTTGGAAAAGAGATCCATTTTCTAAATTTTTGTGTCCTTGTTTTCAAAAAGTAGTTTATAGATTGATGTCTGTTTGATGGGTCACTTTGGAGTCACCAAGTGTCTTGCAATAGGACTCGGGATGAATTTCTCACTGTCCCATTGATGGGTTGAAGAGGAGACTCCATTGAAACATAGAGCAAGACAAGAGAAGGCACTGTTTGCCATCCTCCCATTATTCCCTCAGAGAAGCGGACGTTGTGCGCCTATGAGTTTGTGTGGCCATTGCAGGTGCTGCCCTGAGCTTGAAGACCTTGGGAAGTTGCAGTGCCCCTTGTGGGGGTGGGGAGGTGGGAGAAAGCCATTTGGCCCCCAGGAAACTGAGCGTGCGTTTAACCCTTCTGCCTGGAAGAAGCAGCAGGAAATCCTTATTTTTGGCTAGCTCCTTGTCAAAGTAGGTATGTGGGTTATTTTCAGAAAATCCTGTTCCTTGACAGTCTACCTTCCTTAGAGGTTCATTCAACTATTCTCTTAAAATTTTTGAGGACAGCTTACAGATTTCCTAGGCTGTTTAAAAGTGCGTCATATTATTACTTAAGATTCCCCAGACTTAAATTTTAGTTGACTTTTAAGTTTCTAAATGCCATCAACTGTATCTTACTTCTGTTCCTTACATCCCTCTAATTTTATTTGCCATATTCTGATTATGTTGTCATTTTCCTACCTCTAAACTCTTCCTTTTGCTGAGAAATAACCTCCTCATTCTGGATGTTTCAAAATACCACTCATTGTTCTAAATTTAAGTTTAATGTCACCGTCTTCATAAACTCTACCTTGTCACCTCAGGTGGAAATGAAATCTACTTTATTCAAACCCTTTGCTGACTGTACTGTTTATTCTATGTAAAAGGATGACATCTCTTCAACTTAATTTCTGCTTCACACTCCCATTACAATGGGTGGGGGCAATAAATTCAGTCAGTGGGAGTATTTACTCCTTCCCTCAGGATTATATCCACTACGGGATTACCTAACATAGGAACACAATTGCTATTTTAATATAAAAAACCTTCAGGCAAGCATTCAGAAAGAAACTCAAAATTGCTTATGTTGTACAAAAATCTGAAGATTTGATCTCTTCCTACCCTAATAAAACACTCCATGATCCAAGATTTATATGTAAAATTGAATTTGGCAAAATTCTAAAAGAAAACATAATAGATTTTTTCTTAATCTTTGATTGTGAAAGACTTTCTGGGGAAAAACCCCCAAACTATAAGAAAGACTAATATGTATGACAATATATTAACTACATGAAAATTAAAATCTTCTGCTCTGGCAAGAAAACACAAAAAATAAACTGGAAAATTATTTACATATATATAACAAAGAGCAAATTTTCTTTTTTTTTAAGAGCAAATTTTCTTAAAAGAGGATTTAAAAATCAGTAAAAAGAACTTTTTTTTTAAACCTGAAATACTGACATACTGAGACCAGACAGTTTTATCTCCTCTTTCTCCAAAAACTTGATTAAAACAAGAGTAAAGATTAAAAAAAAAAAAGGAATATTTAAGCAGCAGGGATTGGGAAAACAGATAATAACAAAATATTAGACATTCTCCAGATCTTCAAGAAAACTAACCAACCCAACAAAAATCTCTCTTAATTATGTATCTTCCTTGAGTTATGGTCCTATTTCTCCCTTCCCTTTCACTGCAAGAAACTTGAATGAGTTATCTCTTCTTGTAGTCCATTAGTTATTTCCTCTCTCCTCACTTGAAATCACTCTGATCATGCTTTTGCCAGAATCATTCACCCAAAGTGTTTTATACGAAGCATCATTGCTAAATCCAGTGACAAATTCTGAGTCCCTATCTTACCTGACCTGTCAATAACATTTGACACAACTAATTACTTCTTCCTTGTGGAGACACTTCCTTCACTTGGATTCCCAGACACCATGTTCTGCTTGTCATTCTAGTGGAGGTTCTTCCTCATCTCCCAAAGGTACAAAATACTGGCAATACTCAGGGAACAGACCTTGGGGCTCATTTCCTTTCTATCTACACACACTTCTTCCATGATCTTATCCAGTCTTGAGACTTGAAATACCATTGATATGCCAATAATGCTAATGCTTAAATCTTCAACCTCGAACTTTCCCCTAGACTCCAGACTTGTATATACAAATTTCTTGATATCTTTATTGGATTTCTGATACACAAATCATAATTAACATGTCTGAAATTCTGTTCCAGATCTTGCTCCAAAACTTGCCCCTCCATAGTTGTGCCCATATCAATAAATGATAACTTAGTTCTTTCAGTTGCTCTGACCAGATACCTCGGAGTCATTGTTCACCTTTCATTTCCTCTTTCCCAGGATTAGAATGCTTAGTGAATTGTCAGCTTTACTTTTAAAATACATCTAGAATCTGACCACTTCTATTGTTACTATTTTGAGCCTAAACGACCATCTTCTCCTGACTGGATAACTTCAGTGGTCTCAATATGTTCGATCTTGTCCCACCCTCACTCCCCACAACCCATCCACAAGACATCCCCATTAAGAATATAAGTCAGAGGGGCGCCTGGGTGGCACAGCGGTTAAGCTTCTGCCTTCGGCTCAGGGCGTGATCCCGGCGTTACGGGATCGAGCCCCACGTCAGGCTCCTCTGCTATGAGCCTGCTTCTTCCTCTCCCACTCCCCCTGCTTGTGTTCCCTCTCTCGCCGGTTGTCTCTATCTCTGTCAAATAGATAAATAAATAAAATCTTAAAAAAAAAAAACTTAAAAAAAAAATATAAGTCAGAGTTCTTACAATGGCCTATGAGTTCCCATTATCTTCTGCTCACATCTCATCTGTGATCAACCTCCTCCACCATATTAGCTTCCTTCCCTATCTTCCCTGGAATGCTTCCTCCATGGGGCCTTTGCATCTGCGGTTTCCTCTGCCTGGTATTCTTCCCTCAGATATGCACATGGCTTAATTTTTCTTCTGGCTTTAAGTTTTTAATTCCTAAACATTTCCCTTAAAAAAAAAAAAACTTTTCCTCAGCAGTTATCATTTATTAACATCTAACTTTATATGTTATTTATCTTATTCTCTTTCCACTGGACTGTTCCATAAGAACATGATTTTTTTAAAAAAAATTTATCATCATAACCCAAGTTCCTGTATACTTAAGAGGTTGGGATGACGCTGACAAGAGGCAAGCCATTTTACTTGTACAGATTTAATACTTGGAGACACTCTTTCAAGGATGGGTGAAGAGCAGGGCTAAAAATGAGGACAGTTGAGAATTAGGACAGAAAATTGTTGGAGTCCTAGATCTCCTTTTGTGTGTGTGTATTCAGGTGATTACCTTTCTTCCGTCCAGGATTCATTTTCTTTAGGGATTGGAGACTCTCATGCCCCCCATCATTGCACTCTGTGTTTACCTCTATTATGCTGTAGCATTATTCTGAAATCACATTTCTAACTGTCCACCTATGCCGGAAGATCATAAACTTCTTGAATGTTGGGATCAAACTTTTCCAGTGATGCTGTGGCCTCAGCACCAAAATCTGCGTTTGGAATGATAATCATTCCTTGTTGATTGATTGGCTTTAATGAATATTCCAAGCAGGAAATGAAAAGAACCTGAACAAGGTCACAATGAGGAATTAATGACCACTTAGAAATGGAGTGAAGGGAGCTATCTAGAATAACTCCCAGGGTTTTGATTGGTATGCAGGAGAGTCTGCAATGTTTCCCTTGTGATTAACTTGGAGGTGGGATGAAATCACTGAAGATTTGTTGTCAGCCTGGGGCAAGCAGCTGGGGTGAGAGTTATTTTCCTATCCAGGTTATTACTAACTGTCTCATATAGAAATAGAGGCAAAGACAATAATTATCAGGTTTCAAACAGTGTGTTGGATTGATCAACAGTATTCATTTAAAGCATGTTTTCATTTATTAAGCTCCCCAAACAAGGTCAAGTAGTTGAAACAGTTATTGTTAGATCTAGATTCCTTGCAGCAGATAATATTATGTAAGCTTGTTGGGTGCCAATCATTCCCAGAGTTTATAACACAGGAAATATATGTCTATCCTTACATACTGGTTAGGTTTTCTAATTACAATGCAAGTAGCACATGTGTTTCTTAATCCTCATAAAACCTGTTGTTACTACAAGATGGTATTGGAAGCTTGAAAGGAAATTTTACAGGGAACCAGATAATAGATTACTTGATTCACCTGCTACGGCAGTTTTTGCAGGCATATGAAGTAATTTTTGCAAGTTGGCCATGACTGGTAATAGACTTAGTCCACAGATGCAGTACCACGTGACCCCATAGAACCCATTCTGATCAAATAACACCATCACTAACAACTTCAGCAAATATCACTTAATGCGAACTGGAGAAGTTGTGCTCACGGAACTTTCTCTGGCTTGAGGCATAGAAGCAGACATCATCCTTTGTTAACAAGATGTCCTTTGAATTTTCTGCATTAAAATAGAATTTCTGTAAAGATTACATATTAGTCCTAACTTTACCCAAATCAAACCCAGGCTATTAATTCACATTTCTTAATGGGAAATAAATTAATGAGAGACAGACTCTTTATTCTGATGTAACTAGCTTTACTAGGATGTATAGAAATAGAAAATAGAGGTAGAATATGGACACTTTAAACTGAGCTTTGACTACAGACCTGAGCAGTTCAGTTGATGCTCCATCAGTTCTTTAGGTTCGTATTCTAAAAGCCAACCCTACTCCTCTAGCCTTCTTCCTGGGGACAGGGAAGATGGGGAACCAAACAGCCACACCATCATCCAGGGGCAGCTATTTAAACCACATCTGCCCTGAGGCACATCCGCCCTGAGGAGAATAAGTCCAGTCCTTAAACATATTTACATGGAGATGGGGCTGAATAACTGGTATCACCTCTATCTTTGCATTCTGCTCTTAGTCCCAACAAAGGGACTTATTTTCATTTCCTTCTTAAGTGCCTAACATCAAGAGTGCTTCATTATTGTTGAAGTAGGCACGAGGGCTAAGAGAGACTGAAACAGTTCTCTGTTAAGTCACTGAAGTGAGGTCAAAATTTGTTCCAACCCTCCAGGAACCAGTCCATTGTGAAATATTGGCCCACACTGATCACAGAAGAAAATATTGGGGAGGAAAAAATTGGGGTAATATTGAAAGTGTTGAGTTTGTATTGCTAATGAGACATCCAGGAGGGAATGTTCAGTAGGCACTGGAGGAAACGGTCTGGGGATACAGTTTCTGAAGTACTGTATTGGCAAGAGATGAAAATTTCACTTTCTAATTACCCAACAATTTATTAGTATTTGGCCATATAAAGGAAGAGGTTGACTACTCAGTGTACAATGTTCCAGCACTTGGACAGTGCTAATGAAAGTGCAATAATTCTTAACTTTTTCTTTCATTACACTCTAAACAGATAACAATATTACATCAGAATTTTATGTCATAATAAATTACTTATTGCTAATCTTTTAATAATTGCATCTAATGCTAAGATTTCAAAGGTGACAGCCGTCTTAATAGCTATACATGGCTATTTGAAACCACAGCTCAGGATGCATAATTTCAGTAAAGATTTCAAGGGTGTATTTTGCACACATCTTTTTGACCAACTTTCATTCTAAGTAATTTTTCTCAATGGTTTTGCCACTGCCTGATGCATTACAAAAATTCATTAAAAAATTAGTGAAGATGAGAATAGAAAGATAACTAATTTGGTTCTCAAATTCCAGGCTTCTCCAAGCATTTGCAACAGAATGTGCACATACATAAAGTAGATTTTGAGGATGGAGAATTAAAATAAGAAAAATAAAACCCTCTAAGGCAAATAATTTATTTAATTTTTAACTCAAAGACACAGCACTGGGTATATAGAATTGTAGATTATAGTAATATTTTAAGGAAAGTTTTCCATTTTTTTTAACAATGAAAGACAGCAAGGACAAATAGGTGTATTTGCCTTCTGGTTGGCTCAAATTGGCTGACTTTCTAAAGTTGGTATCAGGGTAATTCCTGCCTGTGATGGTAGAAGTTGCAAGAATTCCTCGCACTTCCAAGATTTCAGTTCATGTAACGGTATTTCAAGGTAATTCTCTTACAAATATGCACTCTTACTTGCTAAGAGATATTTCTTAGGTACATATTTTCTATAATGCTGATCACTATGAAATAATGTAGGGCTAAGTTAAACTACAGGTATAAGAGTTGAAAAAAAGGCTGAGGTGGAGTTAATGTTTTTAAATTGCAAAAATGTGAAGGTAAAAAGAAAAAAGGTCATCTTTTTTAGTCTGATTATTCAGGAACATACACTGTATATAGATCAAGCTGTATCAAGCAGTATTTAATTTTTCATGTTTATCAAATGGAAATGGATTAATATTTATATTTAAAACTCTACTGCATTGTGTATTTACAATCAGAAGTTAAATTCAGTTACTCATTTTGCTAAACACATCTTTATTATTTTAAATAAAGATCTATAAAGTGCTATGCAACCTGCAAAAGAAATATCTACGCGTGGCTTTTCCTATTTAAGTGGTTGGGTACCCCCCCAATGAAGTTGCAGGAGTCTCTTAATTAGCTTTAATAAATATATACTTTCATCATTATATAATTGTAGTTCAGATGTAGCATCATATGTAGCTTATGATGAGCTACAAAGTTAACAAAGTGTCCAAATAAACCATTAATTTTACATGTATTCTATTTGTCTTCTAAAAATAAATGAACCAGAAACAGGAAAACTAATTTGTAATAAATATTAAATATCATATAGTAATGAAATATCACTCTATTTATTGTTCATTATAAAGATTTAAGTATGTCAAATATACCTATCTCAAACCCAGTTGGCAAAAGAGGTGGATAATTAATACTGTCATAGCCAACAAATTTTCATGAAATACAATTAAGTGAGAAGTAAAGAGGCAGGTATTCCTATTTATATACATTCACATAAAAAAGGAAGGATCTAAAAACTAGTCCCATGATACTCATCTTTCCTTTGGTATCACTGTCAGATATCCTCATTTTATGAAATAAACCTGTCGGAAAGTAAGGCTCAGAATAAACATATTTAGACATAAAAAATAAAATGTTATTCACAAAGGAAACTAAAGCCTGGTTTTCCATCTTTGTTAGGAAAACCATGCAACTCCTAAATAGTTGCACTAGTTTCATTCAGAAAATCCACCACTCCATACAGGCAACAGTCTAGGAGAGCAGGGTGCCTTATCTACAAGGGCTCAGTGAGAGACTTCTGAGTGATAATTTCATGCAATTTCTTCATCAGTACTAAAATATAACAACTCGAAGTATACTTCTTGTTGACAATGTGTCAAAAACACCATTACAAAAAGTACTACATTATATTATTTATAAGTTTTTGTCACTCAAGACAAAAATGAAATAGTAAATCGGATGTCATATTATATATTTCAAAAAACACAAGAAAGCCACGGAATTGGTCATTTAGAATACAGGTCTGTTTGTTTTTTTTCTTTTAAGAAAATGAAGACCAGGGTAGATAAATTTCATGTAAACATGATGCTAATATCTTTTCTTTTTCTTACACTTGCGGAACTTTTGGCTATATTCATTTCCTCTCTTGTTTTCTGTGCTACTATCACTGTCACTGGTTTGTTTTTGCCTCTTTCGTTTATTCGTCTGATAAAGGTCAGGGTCACTGGGTTGTTGGTGAGTCCATTCGTAAGAGCTGGGTCCAGCCTCCAGATCTGGAACACAATTTAGTGAAGACGTCGCAGACGTGCTGTTAGGAAGCGATATGGCCATCTCATAGTAAGGAAGCTGCAGGGCTGGATTATAGGCATGCCACTGCTGTGAAAAAAAAGACAATCATCTCACAAAACAAGCCCAAAACATTAAAAAAAAAAGAAGTTAACAGTTTACACGCATTATACAAATAACTACAGGCAAACTAAAAAACGCGTTAGGACAGTGACTTCAAGAGGAATACGGTAGTTCCCTTAAATGGTTAAAGGAAAGAGTTAAGGAAGTATACAAGCTTACTACAATATAGATTCCACCTTACAGAAATAGAATACAAGCCACACACACATCTTCTAGTAGCCGCAATACAGAAATAAAAAAGAAACAGGTGCCATTAATGATGTATTTTATTTATCCCCCCAAATCCCAAATATTGTCATTTCAACATGTAACAATATAAAAATTATTAATGAGATATTTTACTTTCCTTTTTCCCTATTAAGTCTTTGAAATTTGGTGTGCATCTTATACTTACAGCACATCTCAATTTGGATGCTACATTTTCATTGAAAATATTTGATCTGAATTTAGATTACCTAAACTTTACATTTGAAAAAGTAGATTCACATACCCAAGTTCCTGCAAATATTCTTAAAGATATTCTAATAACTGAACCAAGTATCTGTTTTTAAATTTTAATAAAAGTTAAAGTTAAATAAAACTAAAAACTCCACTCCTTAGTCTCACACGTGGCTAACGGCCACAGTATGGTGCAGCCGGTTTGTCAACTATTAAGATAGAGAGACCCATTTTTGTTTTTAACTCAAATTTCTAACTATTCAAAGTAGACTAAAGATTGATAGAGACAATATGAACTTGTGTGTGTGTGCACACACGTGTGTATGCATGTGCTGTGTGTCTGTGTGCTTCTCATCTTTACCAAGGATAAAAAATGCTGGGAAGAAGGATATTGACAGTTTTGGGTGAGAAATGGTTGTTTTTTAATATCTCACTGTAACTAAGAAATTTTTTTTCTAAAAGTTAAATTCTCATTTTCCTTAAGTTTACAAAATGAAAATGGCTATTTGAAAAATCTGAAGCTCACATATATGTTGGGTGCTCACACCAATCACACCCTGTGAATCACAATACCTGTGCATAGTCCCACACCTGCCACCAACAAGCTGTACTGTCTTGGGCCTACTGAGTAATATCCCTGGACCTCAATTTTACTATGTATAAAATGAGGAGTCGGAAGAAAAAAAATTTCCTAAATTCCCCTTTAACTTGTTGTGACCATAAGTATGATTTCTAGGCCAGAAATTATTATTATTATTATTATTATTATTGAGAGTCCCTGGAAATGCTGTCGTTTACTCTACCACTGAGAATCTAAATTAAATTAAAGTTTAAATGAGAACTCTCTACTCAAATTGTACTTGGACCACAACGCAGCATCACTACCATCAGCCCCTGTTGTGTTGACGCACTTGCTACAGTACCAGGTGTGAGGCTGGAGACGACTGTGTTAGAACAGACTGCCACTGGGGAGACAGTGCTCAGGGCAGCTTCTGCCTTCATCCCAGTTTAGATTTGAGAACCCTAAGTTCCATCACAGTCTGTATCATATTATATATTGAACCAAAGTATATCAAACTTACCATCTTCTGAAAGAAAAAATATTCTTGAGGTAAAGCTGCACTATTAATTGGAAAGAACTGCATGGGAAAGGAAGATCTGCCCACAACTTCTTCATTTCTTTGGGGAGGTAAGAGAAAAATTAATAAAAAGTTAGAATCCCTACACACAAATGTCCTTTTTTCTTAAAAAAAGGAAAAAAGCTCCTTGTAATTAAAAAACAAAGCTTCTCTAACACACCTAAGATTAACTTGAAACATATACACACAAATAATCAGATGTTATACTGGTAATGTAGTGACATAGTAGTACCTTAAGTCTTACTCATTGCTACATGTTGAAATCTCAGTATTTAGAGTCACATCTGGCTTTCTGACAGGAAAATGTTAAACAGCGTTATACGTGTATAAAGAAAAAGACACTTAGGTATGAGGAGAGCAAAGCAAGTCATTAGTAGTCACCAAAGGTACATTCAATCTTCTACAGATATAAAAAGTGAAAGAAATATAGAAATTTTCCTCAATTTATTGTTGAAGATATGTTTACTGTTTAACTATAAAAATTACGCTCGTTCCTAAATGGACTGCTAATGTTATCCACGTTTGTAGATTTCTTTCACACATAAATTAAGGTAATAAAAATCCCTAATTTAAAAACTGTGGTGAGCTGAAGTTTCATTTATAAGTGTTGCAATATTTGCTTCTCTGAAGATGTGTAATAAATTCCAGTTACAATTACTAGTTAGATTCTATAACTAGCCTTCACTTACCTACATGCTCCACAGCATTACACAATTTTAATGCTAATACTACTAATCCTTAGGAAAGGAGGTGTGCTGTGGGAAAGGCTGAAACTAACATAGGCAGAAGCAAAGCTGAGGGCAGGTGAACGACAGGAAGAGTCAGATGGATAGGCGGACATCCCATTTATAAGTGGTGAGAGTAGTATCGCAAAAACCAGTGGAAGAGTAAATTTAACTAAGGAAGGAATTAGGTGTCAGTTGTTATAAAAGAGTAAACTGAATAAGCATTGAAGCCACTGAATTATTGTTCAGAAGGTTTCTTCCTGATAACCTTTAAAACAGCACCTTCCATATAACAATGGGATTAAGAAGCACATAGGAAGTAAGGATATGAAGGATAAAAGATTTTTCAGGAAGAAGGGAAAAAATATAACAGTCTGATTTGGAGACAAGGTTGGAGGAGACCAGAACGTGTGTGTAGAGTAAGTGATAGTAAAGAAACAAATGAAAAGTGTAATGAAATTAGAGTGGGGAATACAGCTGGGAAGATATGACCTCAGTAGCAGAAGTGCTGAGACTAGCACCATTATGGAAACAGCTGCAGATTCTCTAAAACCACTATCTTTCCTATGTGAATCTCAGGGCATGCATCATTGTCTACAGAGATGAATCACATGTAAATTGGAAAGAGTTATGAGCTCAACTGTATCACTCCAAAATTTCTATGGTGAAGTCCTAACCCCCAATACATACCTCCGAATGTGATCTTATTTGGAACCAGGGTTGTTGCAGATGTAATTGGTTAAGACGAGGTCATACTGGAGTAGGATGAGCCACTAATCCAATAGGACTATTGTCTTCAGAAAAAGGGAAGTTTAAAGACAGGTATACACAGGAGAATATTGTATGAAGATCTGGGAGATGTGTCTACAAGCCAAGAAATATCAAGGACTGCCAAATAACCAGAAGACACTATGGGAGAGACACAGAACATTCTTTCTCATAGCCCTCAGAAGGAACTAATTCTGTGGACACCTTGTTCTTGGACTTCTAGCCTCCAGAACTGTGAGAAAATACATTTCTGTTGTTTAAACACCTCTTTGTGGTTATTTGTTATGGCAGCCCTAGTAAACTAATACAGGAATTATTTATTAAAAACAGAAGGCATAAGAGGCAATAGAAGCATAAAAGATGCTTTTCGAAGAAAGACCTGTGAAAGACTAAGGATACAACACGCACACCATTTTTCTCTGCACTTTACTTCTACGACACTATAACCTATTCTCATTATTCCTTTATAATGTAACAAATACTAGAAGATAAGGTACTACCAATGATGTATACTGTTAAGGAATATACATATAATTCTGATTTTCTTTCTTTCTTTTTTTTTTTAGAGATTTTATTTATTTGAGAGAGAGACAGCCAGTGAGAGAGGGAACACAAGCAGGGGGAGTGGGAGAGGAAGAAGCAGGCTCCCAGCGGAGCAGGGAGCCCAATGTGGGGCTCGATCCCAGGACTCTGGGATCACACCCTGGGCTGAAGGCAGACGCTTAATGACTCAGCCACCCAGGCGCCCCTAATTCTGATTTTCTACTCTAGAATTTGTGATGATTTAGTTTGTCAAACATAAATACAGAATACAAGAGTTATGACATCTTACAGTGCTTGTCTTTCTCCCTCTGCCCAAATAGAAATAGCTTGTTTTTTCCTAATTCCTTAGAAAAATGAGGTATGTTTTCCCACTAGTAGAAGAGAGGAAGCTCTCATATATATGGCTCAATTCACGAGTCTATAGTACGTTCCCTACCAACATAGTAAATCACTCCCCCCTTTCTGGTAACATTGGCTAAAAGTATTTACGGAATACCTGCTATATGTCCAGTATTTTAAATACATTGAATGTATTACAAAATTTGATTCTTACAATAATCTTTGAGGTATGATCCTTGTTTTAGAGATAGGTTACAGTTGGCGAAATAACCTGTCTAAAGTCATACCATTAATAAAGTGGGAGAAGCAAGATTTAAGTTCACATAATTTGATGTCAGCACCTACTTTTGAACTTCTCCTGATTTCACTGATACAGTGATGCTGGGAAGAATGAAGATGTGCAACACACCGTGTTTTATTTGCGATGCAAATAAAGATAAGCCTGTGTAATTGCCAGTCCTCAGAGGCACTCTCTTATGCCTCAGAGAGACAGGATTTTCAGCTACTGGTAGTTTACATGAGAATATTCAGTTCTGCAGCAGAAGACAAAAACAAACAAGATGGATGAAATGCTCGTAATAGACTCTAAGTAAGCCAGTAGTTTATGGGACAGAATAAGCAAGTCACTTGGGAGATACAGGCAGAATTTATAATATACGCTAAATACAGAGAGTAAATAAGTTAGTATCCTGTCAGACATGCTACAGATAGATTCAATCGATAATATGTGGAATAAGTAAGAGTGTTACTTATAGACAAAAAAGGAAAGAAACAGCAAGTCCTCATCATGTCACCCTTGGGCTAACAGTTATGTTGCTCTTCTTGTCTTTGCTCTGCCTCAGAAACTCAGATAAAATCTGGGTGTATCTGGCTGATTAACCAAGAAGTTACTTCTGTGGTCAGGTATATTTGACCCTAAGACTCTTTGAGAGAGCAGGTGAGTGACATTAGCTCCAAGAACTTTCCATCTGAAAGGATACACTTATTAAACCTTAAATCTAGCCCTCATAACCACACTAGCAGTAAGGAAGGCTGATGCGGCAGAGAAACACGGCACATGAATATTAGCCCAACCAGAACACAGCGTGCTAGTCCTTTGGTCCACTTGTACCCGATGCTAAGTGTGAGAATCTATCTGGGATCTTTCCTGTTGCTTTTCACTGTGTCTTCTAAATTGGTTTAATAAATGGTGTTATTTGAACATCTTAATTCAGTTTCAGAGCCTTTCTGTTCCATGACCCTTGGGATAGCTTGCTGACAGTGTCTTTAGAGCTTACCATTGCATCAAGAAATCAGCCAAAACAGAATTTTAGAATATTTGGAAAACTATCATAAAGAAGTTCTAAAAAGTAGTACAATAAATAACAGAATGGCTTAATGTCAGAAGGCTTAATTTCAAGCCTAGCAACGATCACTTTTTCATCTTTATGACCCTGAAAATTAGCTAACTTTTACATCTCTGTTTATTCAAGTATAAGATTTGGATAATAGCATCTCTATGATCCATCACAATGACACCTTGGAAGCTTAAGTGATTTAATATCTACGAAAAGCACAAGGAAAACCATAGAGAACACGAGAAATATAAATCTTTCTCACTACTGAAAATATTAAAACTGAACTTTAAATCAAAATACTTCACCACTTTTCATCATTTCAGAAAAAAGTGAATTGCTTAATTTTATCCTATGTCTAAATAGTAAGGTTTTACAATAGTTCAGAATATATAAAAACTATTTCTCATATAAGAACATATTTATTTACTTTATTTTTTTGAAAAAATATTTTTAATTACCTGTAGCTGTGTGAATTTATCTTAACACAGCTCTCAAAACTTTGGTTAGCTGGTTCAGAAGAGCGAGAGCTCCCTATAGAAGAAAAAAAATACCAGATTAGTTCATGGTACAATTTTTTGGAGTTCTACTGCTAAACGACAGAAAAACTCCAAACCTAAAAGGATATGGCATTGGTTAAAATTCCTTAATCATATAAGGTACATGAATATATCTTTGATCTCCCAAGTGATATTTACAGACTGTTTACATTACTACAAATGACTGAATTATAATCAAGCTTTGTCCAAAGCAATGGCTGTACAGAAGAATGATACTGACATGGGACCATAAGATACATGATGCTGTGTTGTTCTACACACTTGTAGACTAACAATGGCAAAAATTAGTGTTCTCTGCATCTTGTGGAGAATGCATGAGTTCTCTAAACTACTCCGTAAGGTGGATGCAAGCCTACAGAGGATGCTGAGCAGTGGCTGGGACGAGTTGGAACGGAGTGCATCCTGGCCCACTTTACATGTCTGTGTGAGTTACCCGAACAGTACTTGAAAGCATGATACAGCCAATTACCTTTGCAAAATCATTAAATATAAATAAAAGAAAGAAACACAAGGAGAAACCTTTTTCCTTTGCAATGAGGTATTGTTTTCTTACTATCTGTTTTTAGTATAACAACAGGAAAAAAACGAACAAAGGATACATCAATCAGCTCGCATCATTTCGGGGAGGGAGGCAACAAAAGCATCACAAACACTGCAATAAGCATAAGCATCACCTCTATCCGTCCCTCAAAACATGAAAGAGGTAGAGTACTAGTACAGTGCTCTCTGATATCTAATCAGTTCTTGACAGGTGTGTAGTAGAAGGCATTTGAGGTCATTCATGTCTGGAAGCTCTCCTCCACAGTGAATGAGGGTCACTCTGCAGCCACTTTTGGCCAGCTACTCCTGCAGGGCTTAGATCTAGGGCAATATGTAGAGTATGGTGTTACCAGGAGAATGACTAAGGCACTCATTCTGCATTCCAAACAGTAGGTATTTGATACCATACACTAGCATTGACAAGAAGATTAGCAAATGGCCTTGATGTATAAAAGGCTAGAGCTGTGTGTCCCCAATTCATTTAGATTTGCTTAATTTAAAACAGCCAATAGCAACTATCACAGCTACTTGCTGGCTGGTATTAAGATAGAACAGTTTAAATTTTAATATAGAAAAGATGCTATAGGATTGGCAATACTTGTTAATCATATAACATTATGAATGGCTACATGTATTCTGAGAAAATTTAACAGAGACAACAGGAGCACTTTTTTGGTCTTACGTTATATAGAAAACACAATGTTCACACCTTCGAGAACAACACCATCGATAAAACACACTTGGAAGATTCATCAGTGGCAAGACCTACCAAATCGATACTGTACATTAATTGGTCTTCCATATAAACGAATTCCATTCAGCAAAGCTATGGCGTAAGACACCGATTCAGGGTGTTTAAAGCAGACAAATCCAAAAGTCTTCGGCTTTCCTTCTCTGTCTTTGCATATAGTCACTTTGGTTAATGGCCCAGCCTATAAAAAACTTAAAAATTATTCTCTCATAAATCTAAAGATTTTTTTTTTACATTCAGATAAATCAAGTATATTCAACTTCAGACTTCAAAAATATCTGTTAGCCATATTTGCTTTATGTAGCTCTGCGAATAATGCATTTTCCTAACAGTAAATATCATATTTCATCACACTTTCTGATATTTTTTGGCTTATCAAAGAAACATTCATGGTGTTAAGAACAGAAAATTTTAGGTGATAGTTCCAAATCTTAGAAGAAAAGATATGCTACCCTCTGTTAGGTTTAACAAAACAATTTAAAGACCATTTAAATCTAAGAATAAAATACTATTTTATCTCCATATATATTAACTGTGTATAACTTAAAAGCAAATTGAAATGACAAACCTAAGTTAGTTTACAAGTGAGCCTAAAAAAGTGTTATATTGTAGCATGGCCTAATTTTTTTGTCAAAGTTAAAAATTTTGACAAGAGAGGGCGCCTGGGTAGCGCAGTTGTTAGGCAGCTGCCTTCGGCTCAGGGCGTGATCCCGGTGTTGTGGAATCGAGTCCCACATCGGGCTCCTCTGCTGGGAGCCTGCTTCTTCCTTTCCCACTCCCCCTGTTCGTGTTCCCTCCCTCGCTGGCTGTCTATCTCTGTCAAATAAATAAATTAAAAAAAAATTTTTTTGACAAGAGAAACTAATTTATAATGTGTTTTGACCTAATAATCCCATTTGGTAAATATTCCCAAAGGAAAAAAATATTTTAGTATGTTTATGACTTCTGAGTAGGTGCATTGCTTATATGAGTGAAAAATTAGAAAGATTCTAATCCCAACAATGGGAGAATATTATTCCATCACGTATTACTAAATTGGAATAAAACAAAATAAATTGAAAATAATCAGACTGTATTGATAGTAAAACCTATAATTAGCAAAAGACAGTAAAAAAGAATACCGTAAAAAGATATTAATTACAACTAAAAAATTACATGTCCCCCATGATAATGATTACAGGAGGCACCCACAAAGACTTATAAGCAACTAAGGTTTAATGGCAAATGGCTCATACTTTTCAATTGTACTTTAATGATTGATTACTTTGTCGAGTAGGATAAAGAAATTGCTTTTATTCTAAAGAAAAATGTTAACTATCATCTTTAAAATGATACTATATTTTAAGATTCAGTGCCTCTCTCTTTTTTTTTCTCATTTTCTGCTTTCTCAGGGACTAGCTGATTCCCTCTGGCTTCAAGGACCACTTCGTCAACAAATCTATTTTTTACACTCATGCCTCTTAGAGACCTCTGTGTGACTGTTCTTCAGATTCAACATATTTCAAACTGAATTCATTATCCTTCTCCTCCAAATCTCTACTTCAGTATTTCTTAGGCAAAAGTACAAAGACTTTAAACCTGATTTTCTCACTTCAAAGGATAATTAGAAATTTGAAAGAAACTAGTAAAAGGATAAATATACAGTAATAAACCAATTTTAATCAGTACTGTTCTACTACATATATTAAATATATGAAATCACAAATGAACAGATATGTTTAAACGCTCTGAATTTTACAAATTGAAGATATACCAAAGCATTTCTAAAGATAAATTTCAATAAAACTTGCTTGTAGTAACAATCCCATCATCTTTTAGTCTTTTTGAAGACTAAGTTCATGTGTTTTAAAAAGCCTTTCTAAAAGACACCTCGCTTTAGCAAATCCTTACAGAATACAGAAGGACCTAGGCAAAAATAGAAACATATGCTTGGTTGCCTGATCTGTTAAAAGAGATGAACATTTTGTTTAGGTAGAAATTATTTTAAAAAATGAGGGACGCCTGGGTGGCTCAGTCATTAAGCGTCTGCCTTCAGCTCAGGGCGTGATCCTGGCATTCTGGGATCGAGCCCCGCATCAGGCTCCTCCACTAGGAGCCTGCTTCTTCCTCTCCCACTCCTCCTGCTTGTGTTCCCTCTCTCGCTGCCTGTCTCTCTCTCCCTGTCAAATAAATAAATAAAATCTATCTATCTATAGTGTAGATCCATACAATTCATATCGATCCAGTTCCTACTGACTAGAAATAATGTATGTGCATGTTTGGAGCCTTTATGTCTATCCCTAACCCTCTCACGAATTCCCCTCCTCCTTTTTGGAGGCTCAACATGAGCGAAACCAGGGGAAAAAGAACTATAAGGTTTTTTCTTTCTTTCTGTCTTCCTTTTTTTTTAAATTTTTTTTTATTGTTTGTGATAAGTTTCAAATGATATTGGGGTAAATAACTATAGGAAAAGACAACTATCAGAGCAGATTAAAAAGGCAAATTTAAAATGATGGCAAATTAGAAAAGTAAGCATAAAACCCTTAAAATCAGCAATATTTTTCAAATAATAAAGTTTTATTTTCAGGAAAGGAAACTGTTGTTTCCGGGGGAGGAATTCTCTTTATCAAGTTGTGTGTATCTGAAATTAACAGAAGACAGAAACAAAGTTAGGGCCTTTCAAAAACTATGTAGAGAACCCTTTTCACCACTGGTACTCTTACTTAATCCTAGAAATTTAGCTTTCTATTGTCTGCCTTGGAACTTGTCCTTATTCTGGTAGGGGAAGTCATTCTTTCTCGATTATTCTTGATATTAGTATTAGTAGTATTAGTAATAGTACTGCTATTAGAGGTAGCCATAGCAGCAGCAAACACTAGAAATGTCAAGCTCAAGTTTGTTTTACCTGGATTAATTTATTTAATCTTCACATCACATCATATTGTAGATGCTATTACTACCATTTGACATTTAAAGAAACTGCAGTACTGAGATAGTCATTTACTTGCCCAAAGTCACATAGACATTAGACATTATGACATTAGAGTTCATACTCCCAAACAACTTCACTATATTATGTATCCTTCTCTTTTTAGATTATCCTAAATTATGGTAATTAATTTGAAATTTCCCCTTTTAGAAAGACCAAGGGCTATCTCTTAAATTTGTATGTTCTTAAATTTGTAATCTTACTTCGTGTTTGTCATGTAATGGCTAGATGAATGGCTGGATGAGTAGATCTCTTTATAAGTGACACCTACATGTATACAACAGTTGAGTGTTTACAGGGGACCGAAGGCTTACTCATGGAGGTCCTAAGTCTCGAAAAGTTTCCAAAAGGTCCTCTTGGTATGAAATATAGGGAACTGCCAGGGAATCAATTGGTCATAGTCATGATTTGACTGTCCGAATCATTAAATCTTACTTACCATATTGGAGTAAAAACATCCTCCACATGAAAGGCTTTGGGGGAATAAGTAATGTATACCTTACAAAATGTATACATTTTAAAATCTATACAAATCATTTCGCTGGATGTAAGGCGTGAGGGTGCTTATTACCTGAAGGAAGGTAGTGACAAGACCGTTTTTTATTTTGCCGTAGACACCCAAGGCCCAGGCAGTCTCTCCGCGAAGCCCCTACGCAAGGCTGGGGGGAGCCAAGTCACTGCCCACCCCCAGGGCTCTACAGTGAGGATGGCGATGGGGCGCATAGTATATTACTTCACCACCAGCTGCTCACCTAGGGGCAGGTGTGGCAAAACGGAACTAAATTATACACCTAGGCACAGGATGCGGCGGGAAGGGGGCCGGACTCCCGGTGGTCCAGGTGCGCCCCGCCCCTCGGACTGCGCTTCCGGCTCGACGCTCCCCGCTCGTCCGCCGCTCCCCACTCGTCCGCCGCTCCCCACTCGTCCGCCGCTCCCCACCCCTCCGCCGCCCCCCGCCGAGGATACCTGAAGGAACAGCTCGTAAAGAATCTCTTCCCGTACTCGGGCCTCTAAATTCCCCACAAACACCGTCCTGTCGGCCTCCTCCTGAGCAGGGAACATCCCTCCGGTCTCAGCCCGAGGATGGAGGTCTCCAGACCCCGCCCCCTCTCGTCGCTTTTCTGCGCCGCTTGGAGTAGGGTAGCCGGCCGGCGACAGGAGCGCGCGCGCTGGGGGCGGGGCGAGGCTGCGGGGCCACGCCCCCCAGAGGCTTGCGGGGCCGCCCACCGCACAGTCATGCTGCCCCGGATCTCTCCGGGACCCTAGAAGAGTGAGTGAGAATAAAAAAGGTTACCGGGCTCGGAGCTTTGTCCTCTTGCTTGTGGAGTGTCTTCCATTTTCCTAGGCACAGCATTATTAATTGACTTTGGATTTATTCAATCAGCATTTTTTTTTAAAGATTTTATTTATTTATTCGACAGAGATAGAGACAGCGAGAGAGGGAACACAAGCAGGGGGAGTGGGAGAGTAAGAAGCAGGCTCATAGCGGAGGAGCCTGATGTGGGGCTCGATCCCGTAACGCCGGGATCACGCCCTGAGCTGAAGGCAGACGCTTAACTGCTGTGCCACCCAGGCGCCCCTCAATCAACATTTTCAATAAAATGTCTGTGGAGATGTTTTAAGACTACTAGCTGCAGTACTGGAGCTCCCAGGTTAACGGGGGAAGATTTGTTTCCAAAGAGTGAATGAATAAATCGTTAGGAGTTTGAATTTATATTCTATACAAAATACTTTTTTGAAAGAATAAATCCATGCTGCATGGATATGTATGTGAAATACAATAGAGTCCTAGAATTA
This sequence comes from Ailuropoda melanoleuca, assembly GCF_002007445.2. NCBI lineage: Eukaryota > Metazoa > Chordata > Mammalia > Carnivora > Ursidae > Ailuropoda > Ailuropoda melanoleuca. Next base: position 27,531,756 of record NC_048218.1, read on the forward strand.
AAGTTTATTTACCCTGGAAGCGCACCCTAGAGAAGTCTTTGAAAATGGGCACAGAGGCTTTAGGTGGACTCCAGAAGGCATTGGAAAACTTGAGGAAATGGCTTCTACCGAGGAACACTACCGAGAGTATAGCAAGTTTTGTGACTGAAGCCAGAATTTTTGAGGATAGCTGCGGGCGCTTGTAGCGGGATCCATTGATTGTACCTTGTATCAGGGCTGTACTTTGTATACAATGACCAGAGTGAGTAATTAATTCTTACTTGAGGAGGGTTAGGGAAAAAAAAAATCCTAAAAAAAATAAAGGTAAGTAAAAGAAAGGAAGAAGAGGGGCGCCTGGGTGGCTCAATCATTAAGCGTCTGCCTTTGGCTCAGGGCGTGAACCTGGCGTTCTGGGATCGACTGGCTCCTCCGCTGAGAGCCTGCTTCTTCCTCTCCCACTCCCCCTGCTTGTGTTCCCTCTCTCGCTGGCTGTCTCTCTCTCTGTCAAATAAATAAGTAAAATCTGAAAAAAAAAAAGATTTCTTCTTACTCAGATTATCAGTAGTTGGATAAATGAACTGTCAGAACTAACTGTTCGCTTGGCTTTCTTTCTGAAGAATCCATATGGCTATGAAAGACCCTGAAATTATCCTGTAAATATACAAGTAATCAGGACATCATTTGGCTATTAGTTAGGAGTGGTGATAATTCATTTTGCATTGAGGAGTCATGGAAGTTTATTTGGTTGGTGGACCAAAAAACCATCTTTTCTAATGAAAAGGAACACATCTTTGGAACCCTGGTTTCTAATTTAACTCTGACATTAATTTTATTACTTTAAATAAGTAATTTCACTTTTTGGAAATCAAGTTCTATTTCTTAAAGAGTGGATTGGGCTAACGTAGTTACAGTACTTCATTTTTTGAATGCTAGCTATTTGCCAGGCACTGTCTTTAATCCTTGGGAAACAAAGGTTAAGTATGCAGATCTGTCCTCCTAAAGCTTTCAGCATAATGAGAGAGACAGACTTCCCATACAAATAAATACAAAATGATGTGTCGGTAACTTCAGTAGTCACCTTCTGTTGATATCCTAAGTATTTAAGTCCTGTCTCCATTTTTCCTTTCTTTCCTCTGTCATCAACGTTGTTGTGGTAGGGTAAGAGGGAATTAAGGAAACTAGCACATTGTAGTTACATAACAAATATATGTTAATAAATGAATGGACACCTGAAGGTCTCAATTATGTGTAAAACTATTGATTTTTTAAATTCATTTATCTCATAAATCTTATCCAAATGAACATATTTCCTCTTTAACTTCCCCTCAGTCACAGCTGATCTAGGAGTCGGATCTTCAGGTTTCATTGTAAAATTTTCAGTGCGCGTATCTGATTGTGAATGATATAAACCTTTAGCTGTATTTACATATATATATATATAAAATATATAAATTAACAGTCATGTTGTGTTGCTGCACTGAAGTTTGCATCATTTTTTTTTTTTTTTTTTACAAATGTGTGTGATTTTGGTGTTCGTATCACATCCTCTTTCTTTTGGCAGGACCTGAGTTTATGGTGCTTATACTTTTAGAGTAACTTTTTTAATGTTACAAGCTTTGAAAGTTAGGTATGCAGTTAGCTGTTTATTCAGAGTTTGACGTATATATATATCATTTTTCTAATTTAAGCTTACTGCATTTTCTAACTTATATTGAATGAACACATTGTAATAAACCTAGCAGTAGCTAAAAAATTATTCTCAGCATTTCCTGGACCATTACTCAAATATAAGATTTAATGGGTTAAATGCATGGAACACTATAAAGAATTAGCCTTCCTTCACTCATATCAGGATGTTTTACACTGCTAACTTTATTCAAAAATGAAAATGTTTATATATATAACATGTGTAAAACTATAAGCCATGTATATAAGTCTATCTATCTATCTGTCTATCTAAAACTAGAGCTTCTTTCTACCTTTCTTTGCCCAGCTGACTCTTACTCTCTTTTGTAGTTCAACCCACACAGCATCTCCTACAAGGCTTCCCTGAACTCTGCACCCTAGATTGGCTGGCTGCCCTGCTGTGTGGTGCCATGGTTCCATAGATACACCTTTTTCAAGCCCTCCTCACTGTGAATTGCTATAGGGTAAATATATTTCAGTACCTATGTGGATGTATCATAAATAGTTGTTGACATAATACAGTTTGAATAAATGAATGTCTCTACTTTGTATGTCCCACTACATTATGCCTGGAAATCAGTACTTACTTAATAAAAGTTGCATAAATGAATGAGTGAATGGAGAAATTTGATAAATTAGTGTTAAGGAATTCTAGTGGATGCTTTTTCTAAAATTGACCTCACTTTTGTCTTCACTTTTTTCCTATCCTCATTTTTAATTTATTCTGATTTTCCTAGCCATATTTGTCCTAAGTAAATATAGCTTTTTTGTTTGCTTTACTTGTATTAGATGCTTTTTGTAAAGAAATATTTTTAATGTTTAAAGAAATAAATAAAGTAAGAAAACATCCATAAGTCTACCATGCAGAGACAAACATTTTGGAGGAGAACCGTCCTAACTTTGATCTATGCATATATATGTAAAACATATTATAATTTTACTATACATACTTTTTTTTTAGCTTGCCTTTTCTTTCCTTGAACTACATAATGGAGACTTTCTATACCAATTAATATTGATTTATCTACATTATTAATTTTAATCCACAATATGTGCATAATTAGACTAATCCCCCACTGTTAGACATTTACATTGTTGCCGTTTTTTAGCCATTATAAAAATGCTGAGATTAACATCCTTTCTTATATGTCTTTGTGCACATGTGTTAGTATTTCTGTGGAAAAATATCTTGGGTGTTTGCTGAATCAAAGGGTAAGACCATTAAACATTTTGACACATATTGCTAAATTATACAAAAAGATTGTGCCAAAATATATTCTGATAAACAATGACTCCCCCATCTCAGTATATACTACTCAACTACCTATTATAATTACCTGTAAAGTGCTTGGTACATAAGGCTCAATCAGTTTTATATCTTCATCCTTATCATCCTCATCATCCTCATTATTACTTTTATCATATTATTTATATTGTATCCATGTCTGTAAGCTTAAAATCTTTTTTTTTTAAATTTTATTTATTTATTCGACAGAGATAGAGACAGTCAGCGAGAGAGGGAACACAAGCAGGGGGAGTGGGAGAGGAAGAAGCAGGCTCATAGCGGAGGAGCCTGATGTGGGGCTCGATCCCACAACGCCGGGATCATACCCTGAGCCTGAGGCAGAAGCTTAACCGCTGTGCTACCCAGGCACCCCTTAAAATCATTTTTTATTTCAAAAGAGGCCTAAATAAGCATGGAACTATTCTCTTACTAAACTGTAGATATTTTATATAATTTGCCTTCTCAATATTTTACTAGTTAATGCAATGGACATTAATCTCAATTTTATCGCTATTGACAGTAAGTAAAAAATATGAAAACAGTATAGTTTTTTATATTTTGAAACTCTGCTATGTATTGTACTGTCTTAAATGCCAAGTTGATATTTTCAATATGAGCTCTTCAGAATGGTGAATATGAAATAACATATAAGATTAATATTTCAATGTCACATCGAAAGTACAAAATAAAATAAAAATTATGTGTTAAATAGGAAAGATTTATTTTATAAGTATAAACTTGTTAAGAATCTCTTTTAACATATATGGCTCTTTTTTTTTTAAAGATTTTATTTATTCATTTGAGAGAGAGAATGCACACAAGCAGGGGGAGAGACAGACACACCGCTGAGCAGGGATCCTGCTGCTGTGGGGCTCAATCCCAGGACCTGGAGATCATGACCTGAGCCGAAGGCAGATGCTTAACCATTGGAGCCACCCAGCGCCCCATGAATGATATTTATATTACCTTTCTTCACTCATTCTAAAATGATGTGGTTTATTCCTATCTTTGTTAGAGAAGTGCATTGGTGGTCTCCAGTCAAATTAGTAGTGGACTCCTAAAAATGAAGTCTCACATAAAATCCCTAGAGATCAACAGTTTAAATTGATAAATTTTAAATTTTACATGGTTTTTAAATGAATACCTCTTTTTGTTTGTGGATTCTTTGAAATACCTCCCAGACCTCCATTAGTTTCTGCTGATCAATGATATGAATTAGGCACTTCTGTTCTTAAAGTATTTTTGGAAATTTATAGAGACTTGAATTCATAAAAAACAAATTTAACTTTTGAACTGATAACATGTTTACTTAAACCAGTTCTCTGTTTTCCGGACCTTTAAAATCCATTGCTGGAAGGAAAATAAGGGGGAAAACAAAGTAAACATGTGAAAAACAACTATAATTTAAAAATGTTGTATTAAAAACAAAAAATATTTTTTATTTTCCAGTTGTAGAACCCAAGGACAAGCTAGCATTTTGAATTTTAAAATAGCCACTAAGTTTGGGTTATAAAATTACACAAACATGAAAAAGTCATATTTTATATTTGACAGCTTGATGGATATGGATTTTATTATTGATTTTATGGTATATGAGGACAACTTAGTTTGTAATCAAAGTGAACATAAACCACAACATTTTCTGACTCTTTCCATTTCTAGCATTTTTTAACATCACATTTGCTCTAGGCTTTCAACAGACATATTCTTCTTGACCACTTCTGAAATCTTGAGGTTAAGAGGAATAAAGAAAGATATAATTACTTTTTCTTTCCCTTAAATTTAACTTGGGCAGCTGTTTGTGACTTCTTGAGAGTCTTGACTTAAAAATCCTCTCACTACCCCAAGCCAAATAAGAGAAAACAAAACCACCTTACCTTTTCTATGAACAGGGAGGAGCAAAAGATCAGGAATCTTTTACTCCAAAACCTACCAGACTCTGACAATCTTACCAAAGAGAAACCTTAATGAATTTCAGAATTTCTTTCTTGTTGAATCTGGGTGCTGCTTTTACTTTTATTGGATTCCAAATGAGAGTATACATTTTTCTCTGTTTGTTGTGCTGGGCAAGATCTGGTAAGAACTGAATAATTTGATTTATCTTACCAAATTGTGTGTAAGATAATCAGCATGGTCTTCTGATTCTGGGATAAAGAATTTTATGACATAGTATGAAAAAAAATAGTATGATTTGGGTACTAATTATATCAAGTGGGCAATTATGAAGAAATCTTGTATATATATATATGTGTGTGTGTGCATGTGTTTCTTAAATTGTATATTCTGTATTTTATTCACTTTCCAGAAAATTAATAACTAAAAATCCTTTTATAAGAAGATGTACATAGAGAACAGAAATATTCAAAAGAAAAATAATTCAGTAATAGGGAAATTAATTCAATATTTGAAAATCATGACTTACTAAACATCTTGTTTCAATTTCAGTGCTCCAGTAATCTTACTTTTGAGGAAACTTTTTACATAATTGCCAATTGCAAAGCAAACAAAGTAAACATAGACTACAACTTTTTTATTTTTTGACCTATTATGTTAAAGTGTAACAAAACCCAAACTGGTTTATAGTTATAAAGTAGAACTTTATTCTCCTGGCGTACTGGTTTATGGTAATAAAGTTTATTAATGTTAGTAATATCATTCACTTCTTTCTGGTAATAAAGTAGAACTAGAACTACTTGTTCTACTTTATGATAATAAGTAACAAATTTAAAATTCATGATGAATGGATTTTTGTGCCTTTGCAAAGGCAGATGATTTTCTTTGTTTTAAATTTCCTTTTAAAAAAATTCTTGAATGCACCCTTGAATAACCTTAAAATATCACGTAGAAATTCAAATTATTTCTTGTTTTTTTCAATTGGATATTTGAGTTAATCAAATTCTAGAAATGTTTGAGTTTTATATTCAAACGCAGAATCTAAGCGATATTAATATACAGTTTATTATATTTTTCTCATTTAGACGTTTCTTGATAGGCATTTTATATTTGTATAATGTATGATAGTGGCATCTTAATTTAGAAGTCAGAGAAATTTGAAGTCCAGGCCCCTAATTTTGTGTCATTTATAGTTTACATCATTTTAGTATTCTGGTTTATACTCCAAACTCATGTGGCAAACTTTCTAAGATGATTGTTTTGATTAGTAGTTAGGAATTACCTAAATTTTCAATTGGGGAAACTCTGATACAGTTACTATGTATGTTTCTGTCTCTGTTGACTGAAATAGAACAGCAGGTCCTTTAGATCTTAATGACAGTAAATAGAAAATAAGGAAATTAAAGATCATTATTCTCAAAATCATTTGTAACCCATGCAAACTCTTAGTGCTCCCTCTCATTTTCCTCAAAATCCCACGTGCCTAGGAAATTGTTGAATTTTCAGTAATTAATTTCCTACAAGTATGTTTTATTCAAATTTTAAATCCCCCTCCCTTCTCCACTAGAGATTCTGATATGTGCCTCTTCGAGAGCCTGTCTCACACTCCTCAACATGAAAATCATTACATGATTACATCTGCCTTCAAAAAAGGAAAAAATATTCTAAAAAACCAAGGTTATCAGATGTTTTAAACATTTTTAAATGGAGGGATGTCTGGGTGGCTCAGACCAACCCTTGATTTCGGCTGCAAACCAACCCTTGATTTCGGCTCAGGTCAGATCAACCCTGTGTGGAGCCCCAAATTGAGCCCGTATCCAGTCTCACATGGGGTTCTGTGCTCTGCTGGGAGTCTGCTTGAGTATTCTCTCTTCCTCTCTCTCTCTCTCTCTCTCCCTCCCTCTGCCCCTCCCCCCGGCTCACTCACACTCTCTCTCTCTCAAATGAATATTTAAAAAAAAATTTTTAATGGAATAAAAGAGGAATGGCGAGGTAGCTGAACAAACTATGTACAAATATATATCTATATGGACATATATTCAAATTATATGCATATATATTCTTAGTACAGTTTCTGATTCATATTATGTGCTTAAATGGTAGCTGTAGTTGCAAGGGTCAGCAAATATTTCTGTAACAGGCCAGCTGATCAACATTTTAGGCTTCGAAGGCCATACTGTATCTTTTCAGCTCTGTATCTGCTGTATTTATTCAGCTCTGTCATTATAATATGGAAACTGCTGTAGACAATTCATAAACTAATGAGTATGGTTGTGTTCTGATAAAATTTATTATAGATAATAACATTTGAATTCATTGCAATTTTCACATGTCACAAAATATTATTATTTTAATTCTTTTCAACCATTTAGAAATGTAAAAACCTGCCTTATCTTGCCAGCCAGATTTGGCCCTGAGGCCATAGTTTGCCAACTCTCATATTCCAGTAACTTGGAAGAGATGTTAACGAAACTTAATTTTCTTTCTCATTTTACAGTTGAGGACCGTGAAATTCAGAAAAAATGGAGTCATTTTTCTAAGAGGATAACACTTATAATATGCAATATAAAATACTCGGGAATCTTGTGTAAAGTACAGATTCTTATCCACAGGCTGAAAGTGAAGCCCAAGATTCTGTAATTCCGATAAACCCCCAGGTGATGCCTGTGGGTATGTGGGACTATACTTGGAGTAGAGAGAGTATAGAAATTTATAGAACATTACTTGGCAGGCTTTGTAGGGCAATGATCTTTCTTTTTTTTTTTTTTTTAAAGATTTTATTTATTTATTCGACAGAGATAGAGACAGTCAGCGAGAGAGGGAACACAAGCAGGGGGGAGTGGGAGAGGAAGAAGCAGGCTCATAGCAGAGGAGCCTGATGGGGCTCGATCCCATAACGCCGGGATCACGCCCTGAGCCGAAGGCAGACCTTAACCGCTGTGCCACCCAGGTGCTCCAGGGCAATGATCTTTCTGAAACCTGAGGCACTCTGAGCTCATTGACTCAACAAATTCATCATTTTTCTCTAAGTTGTATAAAAATTTATATAATTGTATAAAAATTTTGTAAAATTTGTATAAATTTGTGTAATTTGTATTTAAAAATCTTTCCAATGTGACTAGTAATTTATTTCTACTGATTTGCTAAGATCACATGGCTACAAGCAACTTTAATTTATTGTATGAGCGTGACCTGCAAGAATGTGGAATTTGCATTTAAAAGACCCAGATTCAAGTCCTGATGGCTTGTTATCCCAAGGCCAAATCACTTAACCTCTGTGAACCTTAGTTTCCCCATTTTTAAATGGAAGTAAAACTCATAATATTGTCTCACTGCATTGCAAAGCTCAAAGGAGATTAACATAAATGTGTGATTTGGTCAATTATAAATTAGGTTAGAATACTCCATTGTGTTTTCTTCCATGTACATTTTCTCTGTAATTGTCTCAGATTAATTTCCAGGTGTAGGCCTTTACACTATACAGTTGTGGTAGACCTGTATGGACCATGGGTATCAGAATCCCCTGGGTTATGCATTTTAAAATGCAGATTTACCTACCAAGTCAGAATCTCTGGGGATGGCACCAGGAAACTACATTTTGAACAAACTTTCCCAGTCATTTTTACCCTCACTTTTAAACCCATGCTTGAGAATTCTTGATCTAAAGACTTATCAGACATTTACTTTATTTTGTTTGTGTAGTCAGCTTCATTTTCCACAACTTTCCAAACATTTGCACAGTTGGAAGAGTTTCTGGTGGAATATCTTGGTTACTTATGACTTGTTAAATAGTATATATTTTCTAAATGTGCTTTGATTGTTTCAGAACCAGAAAATTAAAGATACTTTTACCTCTTATTTTGCCTTCTGCCCCTAGCTTTCAGAGATACTAAAGTTCTATCTGCAGTTTTGTGTCTTAACTGACTCTATGGCCATATAAACCTCTGTTTTTTTAGGCATCAGGTCAGTCTGTTGTTTTGTACCTGACATTTTGCTGGCCCCAAAAGGTCTTCATTCTTTTTATTACACATGAATAGAATTGAGCTAGTGAATTTATGTTGCTCAACTGTTTGCATAATAACTTGTGCCATGAATATAGTTATACTTTTCAGACGTCATTCATGCATGTTCTGTTGCTTCTAATTGTGTGATCTTTTTTCATACACAAAATGAGGGAAAGGAGAGCAAATATAAAGCAGCACAGTGCCCGACATGGAGTGAGTGCTAAATAACCATTAAGCATTATTACTGTCACTGATGGTATAGTTATAGCTGTTAACAAATATTTATTGTAGGTTTTTTCCAGTTTGGGGCCCTTATGAAAGAACCTTCTATGAATTTATAAATATTATGGACAAGTTCTTTTCTTTTTCTTTTTTTTAAAAAAAGATTTTATTTATTTATTTGACAGAGAGAGAGCAGGAGAGCACAAGTAGGGGGAGCATCGGAGGGGAGGGAGAGGCAGACTCCCGCCTGAGCAGGGAGCTCAACCTGGGGCTGGATTCCAGGACCCTGGGATCATGACCTGAGCCAAAGGCAGTCGCTTAACTGACTGAGCCACACAGGTGCTCCAAGTGCTTTTACTTTTCAAGGGCAAACAATTGGAAGTGATTTTTTAGGGTCATAAAAGTACATATTTAACATTTTAAGAAACTACCACACTGTTTTTCAAAATACTGTACCATTTTGTCACTTCCTTCAGCAATGAAGCATGCTTCAAGTTGCTTTACACCTTCACCTATATTTGGTTTTGTCGGTCTTTTTAATTTTAGCCGTCCTAGTAGGTGTATAGGGATATATTATTTTGGTTTAATATATATTTTCCTGGTGACTAGTGATGTTGAGCATCGTTTCTAGAGCTTATTGGCCATTATACCATTGTTTGTTAAGTGATTTCAATTCTTTTGACAATTCTTAAACATTGAGGTGTCGTGTTTTACCTGTATGTGTATATAAACACGCATATTCCCCTGCCCTACATATTCTGGACACAGGCGATTTTCAGGCATACATATTGCAAGCCTGCATATTCATATTCTTAACAATGCCCTTTTAGGAGCAGACATGTTTCATTATGACAGTCTCCAATTTATCAGTTTTTCGCTTATGTGTCACACTTACTGTAATCTTGTTGGAGAAACCCTTGCCTTCTTCAAAATCTTTAATATTTTCTCTCAATATTTCAGACACATAGCCTGCTCACTGCCAGAAAATGAAGCTGAATCAAAGCAAGCAGAATTGAGAGAATGAGAAGGAGACAAGATGGGTCTCTTTTACACTAGAGCTAGTTTAGCTCGCTTAAAATTAAATATGACCCTTCTAGGGTCTCTATTGAATGTCCATGACGTTCTTTAAGGTCTTTCTACTCTGGCTAGCGAGAACATCATTGTCTCCCAGAGCATTTGTGACCTTTAGAATTGTTCCGCTTAGAGCTCTTTGTGGAATGTCACCCTCTGCATGTGTAGGTTTGTATCCAGCAACCTACTCGTGGGGACCCCTCTGCAGATTTCAGAGCTCTGCCTCCACACAACTCCTTCTGTTGCAGCACTTTCTGATAGAAATTCTAGCTGTTTTACCCTCCCTAAACTCTGATCTTTCTCCCCAGTTTGGTAACACCACCATGCTTCCCTTGAGTCCAACTTTCCTGCACGGCAGGAAGCTATGCCAGGCAGAAAGCTATTAGATTATAGTGTTCAAATAATTTATTTCCTTTCTTTTAGACATCACAGTTCTGAGCCCTTTGTTGTCCAGTGTCTAAACTTTTCTATGTACATTTTATCTAGTATTCTAGCTGTTTATAGAAGTAAGAGGAGTCTGGGTATCTTTCATGACAGGAATTGGATTCTATAAAGTTTAATGGTGACAAACCACACATAAAATTACCATTTTAATAATTTTTAAGTGTACGGTTCAGTGGTACTAAGTACACTGACATTGGTGTGCAACCATTGCCACTATCCATCTCCAGAACTTTTCTATCTTTCCAAACTGAAACTGTTTACCTATTAAACAGTAATTCTTCATTTTCCTCTCTGTGCCAGCCCCTGGCAATGTCTTTATGTCTCTATTTGACAAATTTAGGTACCTCATGTAAGTGGAATCATGTCTTCAGAGTTCTTCCATGTTGTAGCATGTGTCAGAATTTCCTTCTTTTTTGAGGCTGAATAATATTCCATTGTATGAGCATACCAGATTTTGTTTATACATTCATCTGTTGATGGATACTTGGAATGCTTCCTCCTCTTGGTTATTATGAATGATGCTGCTGTGAACATAGGTGTATAAATATGTTTGAGTCTCTGCTTTCAGTTCTTTTGGGCATATACCCAGAAGTGGAATTTCTAGATTATATGGTTATTCTCTTTTTAATTTTTTCAGGAACCACCATACCATTTTCCATCCCCATCAGCAATGGACAGGGTTCCAATTTTTCTGCATTCTTGCCAGTAGTTGTTATTTTCTGTTTCTTGATAGTAGCCATACTTTTTTTTTACTTTCAAATCCTAATGGATTTGAAGTGGTATCTCATTGTGGTTTTGATTTGTGTTTCTCTAATGATATTGAGCATCTTTTCATATGCTTATTAGGCATTTGTATATCTTTATTTGTGTGTCCATTGAAATCTTTTGCCAATTTTTTAATTGGTTATGTATTTGTTGTTGTTGTTGTTGTCATTGAATTATGGGAGGTCTTTATGTCTTCTGGGTATAAATCCCTTATCAGATATATGATTGGTCAACATTTTCTCCCATTCCCTATGTTGCCTTTTCACTCTGTTGATAATGTCCTTCAGTGCACAAAAGTTTTTAATTTTGATGAAGTACAATTCATCCATTTTTCTTTTTTTGTCTGTGCTATTTTTGGTAATGCTCAAAAAGTCATTACCAGATCCAAAGTCATGAAGTTTTCTCTTATTTAGTTCTATCATGTCCTTCTTTTTCTCTTGTAAGAATTTTAACTTAGAGTCTATTTTCTCTGATAGAAGTATAGATACCCCAATCTGTTCTTTCCCTACCTCACAACTGTATTGAGGAATAATTGACAAATATAATTGTGTATATTTAAGTTGTATGATGTGATGATGTGATGCACATATACATTGTGGAATGACTGCCAAATCAGGATAATTAATACATCCATTACCTCTCATAATTAACACTTTTTTTTGTGTGTGATGAGAATGCTTAAGATTTACTCTCAGCGACTTTCAAGTATGCAATATTATATTATTACAGAACCAAATATACAGTATCATATTATTAACTATAGTCACCATGCTGCATATTAGATCCTCAGAACATACTCATCTTATAACTGGAAGTTTGCACCCTTTGATCTGTATCTCCCCATCTATCCTTCCCAAACCTCTGGTAACCACCATTCTATTATCTATTTCTATGAAATTGGCCTTTATTTTATTTTTTTAGATTCCACATATAAATGATGCTATATAGTATTTGTATTTGTTTTTCTCTGTCTGGTTTATTTTACTTAGCATAATGCCCTCTAGGTTTATCCATTTGTTGCAAATGGCAGGATGCACTTTTTTATGGCTGAATAATATTCTGTATTATTCATATATATATATATATGTGTGTGTGTGTGTGTGTGTGTATATATACCACATTTTCTTTATCCATTCGTTCACTGGACATTTAGATTGTATCTCTGCTCTCTTTTGGTAACTTTCTGCCTTGAATATCTTTTTCCCATCCTAATAACTTTCAACCTATGAATGTCTTTAGATGTAAAGTAAGTCTCTTATAGATACCATATAGTTGGATGCTGTTTTGTTTTTTTTTTTTTAAAGATTTTATTTATTTATTTGATAGAGACAGCCAGCGAGAGAGGGAACACAAGCAGGGGGAGTGGGAGAGGAAGAAGCAGGTTCCTAGCGGAGGAGCCTGATGTGGGGCTCGATCCCTGAAGCCTGGGATCATGCCCTGAGCCGAAGGCAGACGCTTAATGACTGCGCCACCCGGGCGCCCCTGGATGCTGTTTTTTTATCCACTCTATCAATCTATTTTTATGTGGGGGTTTAACCCATTTACATTTGCAGTTATTACTGATAAGGAAGCACTTATTTTGCCATTTTGTTGTTTTTATACTTATAGCTTCTTTTTGCCTTTCATTTCCTCTATTACTGTCTTCTATTTGTGTTTAGTTGGTTTTTTGTAGTGACATGTTTTGATTCCCTTCTCATTTTCTTTTGTGTGTATTCTACAGATTATTTTCTTTGTGATTATCATAGGGATTACATGTAACATCCTAAAGTTATGACAACCTTTCTAAAATTGATACTCAACTTAAAAAAAAAGATTTCAATAAAAACTTAACTTTTACATAAATAACCATTTCTTTACAGCTCTGCTTTCCTCATTTTCAGTTATGACACTAATTTTATCCTTATAATTGCATAACATTAACATAGATTTATAATTATACTTATGCATTTGTCTTTTAAATTGTATGGAAAATAAAAATTATAAATCAAAATTACAAAAATACTGTTTTTATATTTGTTCATACATTTACCTTTTCCACAGCTCTTTATATTTTCATATGACTTTAAGTTACTGTCTAACATCTTTTCATTTCAACTTGAAGGTTCCCATTAGCATTTCATGTAGAGCAAGTCTATGGTAGTGAACTCCCTCAGCTTTTGTTTGTTTGTCTGAGGATATCTTAATTTTGCTCTCATTTTTGAAGGACAGTTTTGCTGGTTATAGAATTCAAGGTTGAAAGTTTTTCTCTTTCATCACTTTAAATATATAAATATATCATCTCACTGCCTTCTGGCCTGCAAAGCTTCTGCTAAGAAATCTGACAATCTTATTGGGGATTCTGGTAAGTTTTTGATACCTAGAACTTTATTTTTCTACTCCTAACATCTACCAGAATTGAGTCAGTTCCATGTTTTTTAGTTAGTTCCATGTTTTTTAATATATACTAGTTAACAGTTTTTATCATTTGAAAACTTTTGTTTTTATTTTCTCTACCTGATAATAATATTACCAATGTAATCAACTATATGATGTCCCAATAAAGCTAAACAAAATGAAACAAAACAAAAACATATTTCCTCAGTGGCATTTGACTTAAAGCAGTATTACTCACACTTGTGGGGTCAGGTGGGGGAATTGGTTAGGCAACACTGCTCTTCTTTGATTGGGTTCACTTACATGCTTTGCTTTTGACTGGCTGTTGGTTTGCTGGGGGCGACTAGCACAACCAGCAACTTGGCTCTTTTGTCCCTCTCTCTCCTCTTCTATCAGGCCAGACCAAGGATATTTTCATGGCGATGGCAGAAGTATGAGAGGCCAGCCCCCCAACATGAAAGCCCATTTCAAGCCTCTGCTTGTGTTAAATCTACCAGGGTCCTATTTTCCACAGCAGGTTGGTTGTTTGTGCCCCTATCAAGAAGTAAGGCAAGTCACCCATTTATGATGGTAGAAGAATGACTCAAAGCTACAAGGCAAATGGCATGTATTCAAGAAGGGTGATGAATTGGAGCCACCCATATAATCTAGTATATCAACCAGCTTTCCTTTTTTTTTATTTTGTGTAGAATATACCTCCCCATTTCTTTAAAATTTCCTGTGTACTTATTTTAAATGACTTATAGCTAAGTGTCATTTAGAAAAATTGTTTAATTCTAGTTAGTTAACATACAGTATTATCTTGGTTTCAGGAGTAATTTTAGTGATTAATCACTTACTTAAAACACCCAGTGCCCATTTTTTAATGAAAGCTGAGATTCCTTGCTTTTTAATGGGCAATTTTTATATAGTTACATAACTTTATATATCATATATATTTTTTCTCTAGTGTAATTGTGTCATTTTGTTTCATGTTTTCTACTTCTATAGTTAATTTTTTCATTTTCTTATCTTTTGTATATATGCACTGTTTCCTATACCTTTTTTTAGTGTGTACAAAGTTATGGGTACTGTTTTATATAGTGCAGTGGTTAACATTTAAGGTTTTCAATATCTTTTTAAAGCCACACTTATCTATTTATTAAAATTTTAAAAACTGACATCTTTTGAATCCCCCAGTTAAGAAATTTTTGTACCACACTTACTTTCTCTATACTCCTTTTAACCTATGTTCCCATCTTATTAGTATATTGACTTATACTGATATTTAAATATTCTTAGCAAACATTTGAATAAGAATGCCTTTTGATATTGCATGTATGTTTTACTCAGTTTTACAATATATACACTTATATTGGTGTCTTTCCTATTTCCATGTAAACTTTCAATCTTTTTGTAATGAGTTTCTATGGATCTTATCTTCAGTAAGCTTAGCATTTATTTAACAGTGATGATGTCAGGAACTCTATTATGTCATTTATGAGTGGTGTAGTTTAGGGAGGATATAAAATCATTAGGCCACAAACTTTTTCACTTATAACTTTCATTCATTGCACTTTTATCTGTCTAATGTATTGTTTTGGAAGACAAATCTGAAGTCATCATGACTTCATTCCTCTATTTTAACATGGATTTTCTGCCTTGATGTTTTTAGGATATTTTTCTCTTTCATCAAAACCCAAACTAGTTTCTAGGAAGCCTCTTGGTGAGTCTGATTATCTGATTTTCTCTAGATTGTGATGAGTCTTTTCAGTTTGCACACCCTGGAATGCAATTATTTCCTTAGTGATTGTAACTGCAACCCTCTCCCTCTCCAATTCCTTCCCACCCCAAGGAAACAATGATGATTTTTAATTTGAATCATCATTTTCTGTCCCATATCTATGTTTCCCTTCATAATTGAAATCTTTCTTTTTGTCAGGTGAGCATTCCATGATTTAACACATGTAATGTGAATTTTTATTCTATGATTGCATTTTTTCTTTTCTTGAATTGTAGTATCTCATTATTCCACTTTTCATTTTATGCTATTGTTTTTTTACCTTACCAAATTTTCTGTTAATGTCCTCCTAGGGAGGACACAATTTTTCTTGTATTATAATGAGAGTGCTATTGAATTTTCTGCAATTACTTCTACATCTGGCAATAGATAATAGATTGCTCTGTTGATTGTTTCAGGTGATTTCTGTCCCTTACTTTATCAGAGGGATACTACTCTTTATTCCTCATTACTCGTCCCAGGACCAGGTAAAATCTACCTTGGCTTGGAGTGGACCAACAGTTTGGATATACTGATTGCATTTGGCCTTCTCAGAGTTTCAGCTGATGGAAGCATTTCAGATGGTGGAAAGATGGATGTACACAATTCCCTATGCAATTTGTATAGTGTAGTAAGCAGTGATATTGCACTGTGGTTTGATTTATTTCTCCTCTCCACTTCCTCATTCTCTAGCACTTAGGACAAATGAAGTTTGTTTCAAAGTTTTCACTTGTCTGAGTATCTCTCATCTGTCAACCTGGGAATTAATTGTGCTTCTCCTTCACTGCCTTCCCCCTTTGTCTTCTGAATAATCGTGACAATATCACATATATACTTTCCAAGTAAAAGGTAGATTGTAATTTGTGCATATTATTATGGATTTATCAAATACACATTATATGTCTGTAGTTTTAAATATATGTATATGTTATATATATTTATATTTATTAAATATATTTGTAGTTTATTTAATCACATCATTGTTTCTGGGCATTTAAATCACTCCCATTTCTTCAGTCCAAAAATAATATATATTAGTTCATTTTTATATGTTTAAATGACTATTTTCTTGGGACAAATTCTTAAAAGTAGAATTATTGGCATGAACTATATTAACAATTTTTTGAATTTTTGATATAAATTGACAAAATCATTTCCCCAAATCTTTTAATTTTTTTTTTAAAGATTTTATTTATTTATTTGACAGAGACAGAGACAGCCAGCGAGAGAGGGAACACAAGCAGGGGGGAGTGGGAGAGGAAGAAGCAGACTCACAGCGGAAGAGCCCGATGTGGGGCTCGATCCCACAACGCCGGGACCACGCCCTGAGCCGAAGGCAGACGCTTAACCGCTGTGCCACCCAGGCGTCCCCCCAAATCTTTTAATTAGTTAAACTTCCTAAAATAGTACACGCATATGCTCATTAAAAAATTGGGATTATATGCTTATTTTGAAAGAAATTACAATTCTGAGAATTTATGAAAAAGAAAATTAAAAAGCAGCCATTGTTTCACTGCCTAGGTATGACTATTGCTATTGATTTGGCTTAGTTATTTCATTCTGCCATATTTCTCTCTAGGATAAATGGATGGATAGATAGATATGTAGGTAGGTAGGAAGGTAGGTGGATAGATAGACACATAGGATACACACATCAATAAAAATACTATATGGTGATATCTAAGATGTTTTAAGTTTTTGTGCAATTATGCATAACCCTGTTATTAATGTTTTTACACTTAACACAAATCATTTATTTCATTAGTGTAAATCCTAGGAAGAAAATAAGGAAGAACACATATTTTTAAGATTATGTATGTGTCCATATAATTTCAATTTCAAAAGGATGTTGTATCGACTTATGCTCTCAGAATCCATGTATATGAATATTTGTCTCATATTCCTTCACAAGTATTAAAATGATTTTTTCTTTTTGTTCGATAGGAAGAAAATGATACCTTATTGTTTTGATTTGTATTTATTTGATCACTAGTTAGATAAAATATATCTTCTTGAATGATTATTATTCATATATATTATCCTGCAAAATTTCTGTTAAAGCTCATAATCAATTTATTTACTTTTATTGGTGTGCATAATATTTTCTTTACTAACAATGTATTTTTTAAAGATTTCATTTATTTGAGAGAGAGAGAAAAAAAAAAGGGAGAGAGGGAGGGAGAGAAGAGAGAGAGCAGCTTTGGGCAACTAATCTTTGATAAAGCAGGAAAAAACATCCGGTGGAAAAAAGACAGTCTCTTCAATAAATGGTGCTGGGAAAATTGGACAGCTACATGCAAAAGAATGAAACTTGACCACTCTCTCACACCATACACAAAAATAAACTCCAAATGGATGAAAGACCTCAATGTGAGACAGGAATCCATCAAAATTCTAGAGGAGAACATAGGCAACAACTTCTATGACATCGGCCAGAGCAACCTTTTTCACGACACATCTCCAAAGGCAAGAGAAATAAAAGATAAAATGAACTTATGGGACTTTATCAGGATAAAGAGCTTCTGCACAGCCAAGGAAACAGTCAAAAAAACTAAGAGACAGCCCACGGAATGGGAGAATATATTTGCAAAGGACACCACAGATAAAGGACTGGTATCCAAGATCTACAAAGAACTTCTCAAACTCAATACACGAGAAACAAATAAACAAATCATAAAATGGGCAGAAGATATGAACAGACACTTTTCCAATGAAGACATACAAATGGCTAACAGACACATGAAAAAATGTTCAAAATCATTAGCCATCAGGGAAATTCAAATCAAAACCACACTGAGATACCACCTTACGCCAGTTAGAATGGCAAAGATAGACAAGGCAAGAAACAACAATTGTTGGAGAGGATGTGGAGAAAGGGGATCCCTCCTACATTGTTGGTGGGAATGCAAGTTGGTACAGCCACTCTGGAAAACAGTGTGGAGGTCCCTTAAAAAGTTAAAAATTGAACTACCCTATGACCCAGCCATTGCACTACTGGGTGTTTACCCCAAAGATACAGACGTAGTGAAGAGAAGGGCCATATGCACCCCAATGTTCATACCAGCATTGTCCACAATAGCTAAATCGTGGAAGGAGCCGAGATGTCCTTCAATAGATGACTGGATTAAGAAGCTGTGGTCCATATATACAATGGAATATTACTCAGCTATCAGAAAGAACGAATTCTCAACATTTGCTGCAACATGGACGGCACTGGAGGAGATAATGCTAAGTGAAATAAGTCAAGCAGAGAAAGACAATTATCATATGATTTCTCTCATCTATGGAACATAAGAACTAGGAGGATCGGTAGGGGAAGAAAGGGATAAAGAAAAGGGGGGTAATCAGAAGGGGGAATGAAACATGAGAGACTATGGACTATGAGAAACAAACTGAAGACTTCAGAGGGGAGGGGGTGGGGGAATGGGATAGACTGGTGATGGGTAGTAAGGAGGGCACGTATTGCATGGTGCACTGGGTGTTATACTCAACTAATGAAGCATCGAACTTTGCGTCGGTATCCGGGGATGTACTGTATGGTGACTAACATAATATAATAATAAAAAAAAATCATTAAAAAAAAAGAAGAAGAGAGAGAGTAGGAGCATGAATGGGAGAGTGGAAGAGGAGCAGAGGGAGAGTGAGAAGCAGACTCCCACCCAGCAGGGAGCCTGGTGTAAGGC
Source organism: Ailuropoda melanoleuca (assembly GCF_002007445.2). NCBI lineage: Eukaryota > Metazoa > Chordata > Mammalia > Carnivora > Ursidae > Ailuropoda > Ailuropoda melanoleuca. Next base: position 27,550,920 of record NC_048218.1, read on the forward strand.
TAGATCCCTGGACCCTGAGATCATGATCTGAGCTGAAGGCAGATGCTTAACTGACTGGGCTACCCAGGTGCCCCTTTACTAACAATATTAATGATTTAAGTGATACCATTGCTATTTTGTACAGATAAAAAATAATTCTTAATTTTTAACCAATCACATTTCTTTCCGTATTTTATTTAAAATTTTTGGATGCTTCTCGTTCAAAGGGCCTTTTTACATAATCAACACATTAAACATTGTAGTTACTCAGAGTATTATGTTGAAATACTAATGAAATAAAATCCTCCCTCCAAGTTCAAATCTGTTCTTTGTTACAGCCATAGGAATTGCATCAAATACTATCCCAGTACTCAGCTTGACTAACTTTTTTTTTTCTTATTTCAGAGAATAAAAGATTATGCCTTGAATTCTCTCAGCTAAGTATAAAGGATTCCTTCAAAGATTTGTTTGTTCCCCAAACGGAGATTTTCTTGATGTTGTATACAAGGAACAACCTCAACTGTGCTGAGCCACTGTTTGAGCAGAGTAACTCACTTAATGTGAATTTCAGTATAAGCAAGAAGACAGTCTGGCTTATTCATGGTTACAGACCAACGGGCTCTGCTCCCTCATGGCTTCAGCGCTTCCTAAGGATTTTGTTGAATCAAGACGATATAAATATAATTGTAGTAGACTGGAACCGGGGTGCTACAACTTTTCTTTACAACAGAGCAGTTAAAAACACCAGAAAAGTCGCCATGAGTTTGAGTGGGTACATTCGGAATCTTTTGGTAAGAATTTTATATATTATATATGTTTTACAATATACAGTGTTTTATGCAATACCACAAAGTGGTAGTAAGAAATACTTTTTTCTTATATACATTAAGAATTATTGCTTTGATGTGCTAACATTTACAGCCATTTTTAATGTGTGTAAATGGATAAATTCCATACCTCGTTATGAAGTGTCTTATTTAAAAAAAATCTTAAAGACTCGGTTATTATGTTTTGTCTTAAAATCTTTTAAGATTTTATTTTTTTTTAATTCCACCTATACTGACATGATGTTAGGGTAGTAATTCCATGTGGACCAGGGGGGTAAACTATATAATCATTCGGTTCTTTAGATATCTTTTCTAAGATATGGCTAATATGTTTATAGTTAAGCAAGTGTGAATTGGTCAAAGTGAGGGAAAAACATCTTGAAAAGTAGCAGACTTCTGCCAACCTTGGAGGCAAGTCTTAGTACCATTCAGATTTGTCCAGCATTTAGGTGCAGGGTTGGGGTGAGTCAATTACATTCAGGCCAGTTTTAGGTCATCTGCTGTTTGAATGATCTACATTTACTATGTCAACCCATACGGAGATCAGTGTCTCTTCTAGAGAGAGATGTGGTGGTGATGTGCACTTGAGAGAAAGAAGGGTGATTTCTGATTTGGAACATTCTTGGGCTTGAAATCTGCTTTGAGTTTTGTTGTGCTGAATTTCCAAGGCTTTCCTGAAATTGGGCAAGCTTACCAGAGCCAAGAAGCAGTTTACATGTAGTGGTCAGGAGTCAGACTGAAAGAGTTCAAAGACAAAATCTCTCTCTTATCTTCTGTGTGACTTTAAGCAATTGCTTAATCTCTCTGCCTCATTTACTCATCTATACATTTGGGATAACCAAACTATAACAATATTTTGTATAAGTATTAAATGAAATTAATTATTGACCAGTGCCTGACATATAATAATCATTAAATAAAACCAGGATCAGTATAATTTTTACATCCCCAAATTTGGGCAAAACCAAACCATCTCTCTCGAGAGACAGAGGAGGTAATTGATGCATCTGTTCTTAGAGTCTATACACTGCACAATTGATTTTTGCTTACAGCAGTGGTCTTTTCTCTAATAACATGTATTTTAAAGTGTGGGAAATATGAATGTTAAACATTCACAAGTTTTTATATTTAGGAAAAAGGATAAAAAGCTCAATAACACTAAAGTTGAGAGTGATGCTCCCTTGGGTTTCTGGGCATTGCCCTGAGGAATTTGAAGAAAATTAACACCTTGTACCTGGAAAGCCTGGATTTAGTTTCTCATTGGCAGTAAATGTCCCACATCTTTCTACAAGGCTCTAAGATATGTTCAAAACTGAGCTTGGAAGATTGGATTCCATGATTTTCAGCTTGTGATTTAGGAATCCATGATCACACTTGGAATCCATGAGTCTCATTTTATCATCTCTGAAATGAGCATTCTCATTTCACACTCTGTCAGTCTTCCTAGTGATTTTGACACAATCTTATCAGAAAAAAACAAGAAGGCAGGTTAGTATATATTTTGGATTTAAAGAGGCCTGGACTTGAAGTCCATCTTTTTCCTTTATAGTAATAAGTATATGTGGCTTTGGGCAACTCATTATCAAACCATGTTATTCAACATTTAATAAATGCCAGGAATAGTTTGAGACAATAGGATAAAAGTAAATATCTCATAAGACTAATGTGAATATTAAGTGTGAGATTTACAAAGCACTATTCAAGGTTAAGTACCCTATAATGTCTACTACTATTATTACAAAATTCTTTAACTAAAGGTATTATTTTGCATCTACTAGTTTAGATAACAGATAACAAAGGTTTTTAAAAATGTACTGGTATTACTAAAAACGTATAGAGAAAAATCAGAGCTCTTATGGAAAATGTTGAACAAAGATATAGTTGTTTTCAAATTATAAAATCCCATTCTCCATCTCCCAGAAATGTATTATACTAGAAAAAAAATAATGAATTCTAGAATATTGATGCACAGGGCATAATTTGTGATTTCTGAAATGAAAGTAATAACATTGCATTTTCACTTGCAGAAGCATGGAGCGTCTCTTGATAATTTTCATTTCATAGGTATAAGCTTAGGGGCTCATATTAGTGGATTTGTTGGAAAGATATTTCAAGGTCAACTTGGAAGAATAACAGGTAAAATATTTTTGATAAAATGTGTTTTAGCATTCTTTAAAGCATCAGAAGTTATTTAAAAGTTATCAGGCACAATAATTAAGCAGTAGAAATGATGCACATTTATTTTTTTTCTGTATTATATTCAAATGCTAGTCTTTGTTTTAGTTAGATTCTAATGTCTTGTTTCTTGTTTAGTTCTTAACAGAGTTGAAGTCCTCCTATAGAAAAGGGAGGAAGAAGATCAATTTCTGCAACCCCATGTGAATTTTAAGGATGCATTATTGTAACAATCCAGAGGAAAATATGACCCATAAATATAAAACTTTTTTCATGTATTAACTAAATATATAACCTGTACTTAATTTTCAAACTTTGACACATTTCTATTATTTTAAGAATTTTATTTGAACACCAGAAGAGAGAATCAGGAGTTGATATCCAAGCTTGAGAGAGTCTAGATCTGATACCCCTCAAATTTTCTTACAGAGTTCCTGCATCCAGAAAGCTTAGTAACCAAGTAATGCTGACATGGATTTTCATGCTTCCATTTGGGAATGGTGGTGATTTTAGAATAGAAAGATTGTATCCCTCCCCAATCAATTCAGCTTTTTAATGACTATTGAGATCTGTGTCCATAGAAGATTTATAATGATTTCAAGTGTTAATAAAAGTAATAAGTAATAGAGTGTTAAGTTAAACAAAGGGGGAGGGGAGAGGTGAATGAATTGCATAGATAGGATCTTTACAAACCTTAAGTATACCTTACTTATTTATTCTGATCAGTTTTAATATTATCCCCATTATACAGATGTGAAAACAGGTTAACTGAATGAATGTAGGGGGAGGGAGTCAAAAGTTTTTAAAAGCTAAGCCAGGATTTAAACAAAACTTTCTAGCACCCAAAGCCCATTCTGTTTCAACCACCATAGTAATCCTACTTAATGCTAAAGTGTGCTTACTCACACATTAGTCCAGTTCACTTGGCTCCACTGGCCAATCAACCATCAGGGTTTAAAAGTCCAGCAAATGTGGTAGGTCTATATCAGAATTATTTATGAGAAGTTTTGGCCTCATGCAGTCAAGTGGGCTAAATAAACTAGGGATAGGAGAAGGGCTTGAGATGAGCAACATTATATTTTACTTTTTAAAATACCTTTTTTGAGATGATTGTATCTTCCATTGCATAAATGTTCTGAAGTTGTTGAATTTTACCTCCTTCCCATCCCCTCGCCTTTTTGACACATGCCAGTAGGTCATGAGCCTAGAATTTCTATTTAAAATTTCAAATATGGGGTGCCTGGGTGGCTCAGTTCATGATCCCAGGGTCCTAGGATCCAGCCACATGTAGGGCTCCCTGCTCGGCAGAGGGCCTGCTTCTCCCTTTCCCTCTGCTGCTCCCCCTGCTTGAGCTCTCTCTCTCTCTGTCAGATCAATAAATAATATCTTAAAAAAATAAATAAAATTTCAAATGCACCAGAAATAATATCTATATTCCGTGGAAGTCTAATACATTTTTCTGTGTGTATATGGGAAACTTTTGTGAAAAATGAATGATAAAATAATAATATGTTTTATGCCACAGCCCAAATTGTATTTGCCCTTAAAAATCATTTTCAAATTGCAGATAGATCTGGGATGAACTAGTAAGGCATGAGGTTCAAGACAGGAGCAGGATATTATTCATGCCCCCCACCTCAGGGCTGTAGTAGTTATTTGTTATTAACTATAAAACTACTACTGGTTTATCCCTAAGTACTTCTTAAATAAAAATGCTAAAAAAATAGGGGCGCCTGGGTGGCACAGTCTGCCTTTGGCTCAGGACATGATCCCAGCGTTCTGGGATCGAGCCCCACATCAGGCTCCTCCGCTAGGAGCCTGCTTCTTCCTCTCCCACTCCCCCTGCTTGTGTTCCCTCTCTTGCTGGCTGTTTCTGTCTGTCAAATTAATAAATAAAATCTTTAAAAAAATGCTAAAAAAATAAAACCTACAGAATTTTGTTGAGGCATCTCTAAGTGTGGCTTAACACTAGATTGTTGATAAACTGACGGTTGGTAAAAAGTATCATTCAAATAATGAAGATATTTGCTATTCATCCAATTTCATTTATCTTAATATTAGTTTTTGTACAAGTTAAGGTAAAACTATATAGACATGCTTATAATGTAATAATAATGCAAACGTATGATCTAATAAACACTGTAATAGGAATTGATTAATTGATTGACAGTTTCTTTCTTGTATTTCAGGTCTTGACCCTGCTGGGCCAAAATTCTCTGGAAAATCATTTAATGACAGATTAGATCACACTGATGCCAAGTTTGTGGATGTCATCCATTCTGACACCAATGGTAACAATGCAGGGTTTATTGCTTAATTATTTGAAAATGAGAAACTGTAGACATTGGGGAAGAGGAGAACATAAAAGGAGAAAGAGTAGTGGGTAAAGTGATGATGAGTCTGTAATTATAAAATGATTGTTTCCCAGAAATGAAATTTCTTGGAGTTCATGATGTCCTAGGGTGTCAAATGGCACTTTTTGCCATCAGCTTACCTTTTTCATGTTTCAAGGTCTGTCATATCATCCTAAAAAATTGAAACTTGATAAAAAAAGATGCTTCATCTTGTTCATGCTATTGACAACTTCGATTTATCCCAGTTTCCTCACATGCTTCACATTCCTGCTGTATTTAGGTTACCATTCTGTCTACTCACTTTCTCTCTGTGTTGTGTATCAACTAGAACCGAACATAGCATTTCAGGCACAGATAAAGAATACCCTCCCCTAAAGGTAGGGAAATAATTTCTCTGTTGTTTTTAGTTATCTTCCTGAAAATGTCTAACGGGCTATTGGTAGTTTGGGCTAGAGTGCTTTGGACAGATACTTTCAAGGAAGAATTTACATGGCCCTGAGCCCCTTCCTCATTGGAAATTGATGATACTACTACTTATTGAGCACTTCCTATACCTTGGGCAATGTTTTAGATGCTTTCTGTGAATTAATTATGGCATTTTCCTAAGTCCCCATGAGATAAGTAAATATCATCCCCTTTTTATCGATGGGGAAGCTAGGGTCACGGTCACAAGTGGCAGAGCCAGAATTTGAAATCTTATGATTCCAGAGTCTGCGCTTCACCAGTTTGTTGCTCTGACCAGCTGATAATGAACATGTGCGATGGCTGTGGGCATGGGGAGGACATGGCACCACCATGGAGAAAGGAGGAAGTTATGCTAAGGCTGTTCTGATTTCCTTTCCTCAGGTTTCTTTTCTCTTTTGTCCAGGTCATTTATTTGCTCCCATAGTCCTCTGAATTTTCCTTGTGGTGATTCATACCAATGCCTTTGTGAGAGATACAAATGCTGTAAATGCCACAGAGGAGGTTTTCAGCTTCTATGGCTACATGCCAGGGGGCTGAGCCTCTATGGGTATCGTTCTGCTCCTTTGGAATCTGAGTTCATTTGTGGATCACAGGGAGTTAGTGCCTGAAGGTTCATAGCTTGAACGTGATACCTCAATGTCTCAGGCCTTCCTTGTCTTTATCCCTTTATATCAGCTTAGCTTTTCCACACACAGTACACCTACTGCCCAGTTGCTCTGCAGTTCTTCGTCGGAGCTCTTCTTTCTGAAACCCCAACTTCAGTTTTGCCTATGGCCTTTGAATTAGCACTTCATGCTTTTTATTATTTTTGTTTGTATTTTTGGCTTTTCCTAATTAAAAAAACCTGTTTTTATTGTCTTTCACTCTCAACATCTTTTGATGACCCAGCCTATCAGATCCAACTTACTACTAGATGCCACACTGTTGGCACCTTTGATTGATCTTTTCACAACCATCGCAAATGAGGGGCACAGAATTTTGAGGCTGCATATCGACCTGTCTCAAGGGGTTTCTGAATGAGACACTTGGGGTCAGCACGTATCTGGCAGATCCCTTTCCTTGAATACTCATCAGTGAGTGCATTTTCTACTTACCGGTAGTTTTTGTCCATATTTGGTTGTATATGTTTCAAAAGCTATGTGGCCTTCTAAAATTGTGAATTGGATAATTTGGACTAACATCCTTGCTAGGTTTTCAGGAAAAAATAACAATCCAACATCCAGAAGATAGAAAAATTACAGGGAAGCAAACTGGTAGTTTGGAGTCACTTTTCTTATGGCAGGTTTCTTGATGCATAGAGTATGGGAAATGTTTTTGAAACCCTTACATAGGGCTTGTAAAATATCTCATTTTTACCTTCTTTCCATGAAATGAAGGAATATACAATGCTTCAACTTTATATATCACCCTCCAATTTAATATGTTCTTGGGGAGAAAAAATAGAACAAAGAGAGAAGGCATAATGAATATCAATAATTAAAAAAGGGGCACCTGGGTTGCTCAGTCGGTTAAGCATCTGCCCTCTGCTCTGGTCTCAGGGTCCTGGGATCAAGTTCCACATTGGGCTCCTTGCTCAGTGGGGAGCCTGCTTCTCTGTCTGCCTGCCACTCCCCCTGCTTGTGCTCTCTCTCTCTGACAAATAAATAAATAAAATCTTTAAAAAATATATATATATAAATAAATAAAATAGAAAAAGATAGTTTTATAGGTACTACAGGTATTAAATTGATCATATTATGAGATAATGAACAATATTATGCGAATAAATATGAAAATGTGTGATTATATGGTATGATATATAAAATAGAAAAATTTTTATGAAAAAGCAAAAACATTTACCAAACTTACAAATTAAGAAAGAAAATTTGAATAGTTCTATAATTATTAATGAAATAGAAACTGTAATTTAAGGCTTCCAACAAAGTAAACCCTAGGCAAATTTTTCATCTCTACCAAACAATTAAGGGAAAAGTAAGAACACTTTTACACAGACGGTTTCAGAGAATAATAAAACGTAGGAAACTGTTTATAACCTTTTTTAAAAGCTATCACAAGAATGCCAAAACTTGAGATAGACATTACAGAAAAGAAAATTTGTGGACATTCTCTATTATAACCATGGATGCAAAAATTCTATGTAAGCATCACATTAGTAAACCAACTCTGCAATATATAAAAATGGATAATGAATCACACCCAATTTGGATTATTATAAAAAAGCAACTTTATAGTAAAAGCATACACAAAAGCACACATGAAATATGAGTCAATTTATGTGTAGTTCCAAAATGGGCAAATCTAAACTGTAATGTTTTGGGAGACATCCTTGGAAGGTAAAGAATAGCAAAAAATTTATTATATTAAAAGATGCTATTAATTTTAAAGGAAAGGGAGAAGCTGGTGATTATGCAAGACCTGGGGGTTTTTAGGTGCTGTTTCTTGACATGGGTGTGATAGCTAAGTTGCTATTTGCTTTATAATAATTAATTAATCTTTAGATTTATGTTCTTGTTTGTATGTGTGTATATTAAATTACAATACAAGGAAAATTTAAAAATCTGTATCTACTCTCCTTGAAACCAAGGGAATGAATGACCTAAACAGACCAAACCTCTCTGCCCTTTCTGTTTGATAAAGAAGAAAAGACATGCCTGAATCAAAGCCTGCTTGTAAGTTAATATAAATGTCTTTTGCTTCTCCCTGATTCCTGAGGAGTCTTCTTGGCTTGATTCTACTTTAGTGGCGGACTGGAGAATATGATGGCTCCAACTGGAACCCCTAAGTCTTGGAACTCCATGTTGAATTCAGACATGGGGAAATTGTAAAGATCTCCAAAATTTAAAAAAAAAAAATTGAACTTTTTTTTTTAAATCATATTTAGGAAAATGCAAGCAGATGACGGAATGTAAAGAGGGATTGGCTAGCATACCCTCATCACTGTCGCAATCAAATCATTCCCATGCTTCCCTGGATTCTAAGGAGTTCAAATGAATTGTTCTTTGCCTTTCCTTACGCTCTTAATCCTCTCCTCCATAGTGCCCTTGCCCAGTATCCTCACTCTGGAACACCTCACTAGCAGTTATCTTGTTCTGTTACATACTATCACTAAAGCCGATCACTGCATCTTGATCCCACTGTCAGACCCAAGTATTTATCTTTGTTATGTAAATCTATTGCTGATCACTTTCCAGAGTTTATTATGTTGTAGGAAATTTCTCGTGCCCAAGCCAAAGCCCTGCGACTTGACTTGGCAGCAGGATTTTCATATCTAATCCCATTCCTGAGTATTCTGAGTTTGCTATTCTCTTTCATTCCCATGACTTCCCTGGGTTATAGCCCCCATATTGGTAATAACAGACCCGGCATTTGCACCTTCCCCAGTGCCCTGAGGACCCACAGATAAACGGAAGCACTTAAATCATAGCTACACATTTATGTAACTCTGGCTCAATTTGTTCCAGCTGTAGCAGCATTTTAGATCTTTCCAGCTAGTGAATCTAGTACCAAGTCTTAGGCCTTAGCCAGAGTGTAAGCAAATCATCACACTGGCCTAAAAGGTCCTATACGACTTGGCTTCATTTCCTCCAGTGCTCCCTCTTAACATATTATACTCCTGCTAACCTGGCTTCTTTGAATACTTCAGGTATACTCACATAATTTTCTACTTGCCTCACAGCCTCACTCACATCCTTCACATCACTGTGTGACTCTACCACCTCAATGGAAAATTCCCTAACCAAACAACTTAAAAGTGCAACCAACCTACCACCCTGACTAGGCACTTACTGTTCTCTTATGCTAGTTGTGTTTTCTCTACAGTGCTTATCATTATCTGACATACTATATTTTTAATTATTTATTATGTCTTCCTCCACTAAGATGTAATTTCCACTACAAAAAAGAGTTTTGCTCTGTTTTTCTTTTTTACGTATATATTTGTAGCACAAAGAACTGTGATGGGCTCATAGTAAATTGGTGACTGGTAAATATGTTAAATTAATGACATATAGGGCGCCTGGGTAGTGTAGTCGCTAAGCATCTGCCTTCGGCTCAGGGCGTGATCCGGGCGTTCCGGGATCGAGTCCCACATCGGGCTCCTCTGCTGGGAGCCTGCTTCTTCCTCTCCCACTCCCCCTGCTTGTGTTCCCTCTCTCGCTGGCTGTCTCTCTGTCACATAAATAAATAAAATCTTTTAAAAAAAATTAATGACATAATTTTCATGAGGAATTAATTTGAGGCATTATTACCAGAAAAATGTCTCTTTTTAAAAATGGCATTTATTTTCAATTCAAATTTTAAGAGTCACTTTCAATAGAATTTATAGGAGATTTTATTTGTAAAAGTGTTTAACTGATTATATTCACTTTGTGATTTTTGAGTGTTTTTCTTCTTAGGTTTAGGCATTAAAGAACCCTTGGGACATATAGATTTTTATCCAAATGGAGGAAAAACGCAACCTGGCTGTCCTAAGTCCATTTTATCAGGTATACCAACAGTAATTTTGAATGAATTATATATGATTCAAATGATGAAGGAAAATCAATTTACTTTACTTTTTTCCTTCTTAACCTGTGCGTAAGATTTTGATCACCCTTGCTCATGATTCAGGAGAGTGATTGGCAAAAAATGGTTGAATTGGATTTTTCTCAGTTCATAAAGCTTACCAGTAGATATCCCATTTGGTCATGATGGGATCCATTACGTGAGTTTCAACAGCTTTATTTCATCATTTTAAACAGTAGGAGAAGTGCTAAAGTCAGTGAAGAAGCACAGATGGCCGAAGTATCACGGAACATGAGTTTGGTCTCAGGATTTAATCTTTACCATCACTCTAATATTGTACAAGCACAGATTCATAATCTCTTGCACTCGTTTGTCACATAAATAGCCGAGCAGCTGCTCTAGGTGTGGAATTTGGCTCACTTCAAAGTCCGAGGAATTCAACATTTTGAGGTCTACAGTGACAAGTGGTTAAGTAACATACAGCGAAAGGCCACTGCAGCTAGAAAAATTTGGCCAAAGGTTATAAGGATGTGAGCAGTTGGGGAAAGAAAGGGACCTGATGAAGCTTTAATGTTACCTGGTTTCATAGTCCTCTCTGACTTTGATCAGTTATGTTAGGGGTGCAGGGTTAAAGGGAAAGATGTGCACTTAGTTAATAAGTATGGTAGCACTGTGTTTGTAGAGTTTGTCAAATTATTGAAATTAAACATTTTTTTTCCTGTGTAATTATTACTTCAGAAAAATTTCTTATAAATCTCATGTAAAAGCATACTAAATGTAAATTTTTAATGGTACTATTTATTTAATTGCTTGAGATAAAACTGTACATTGTAGTCAAACTTTAATATTCACAAGTGCATAGTATTGAGTAGAACTTAACCTTTAATTTTTCTCTAATTTACTTGAACTTGGTTTAATACATCTACAGTTTTTCTGCTTGATTTTTAACACTTAAGGAATTAAATTTATTAAATGCGACCACCAGAGAGCAGTTTACTTGTTCATGGCCTCTTTGGAAACAAACTGCAATTTTATTTCATTTCCTTGTCCTTCATATGAAGATTTTAAAGCTGGCTCATGTGTAGACTGTGACAAGTTCAGTGAAAAATCATGCCCTAGGCTAGGTAAGTGAGACTGTTATTAATTACTCTAAGTTTTTGTGGAAAATGAATAACATAATTGTTAGTATTTTTATTGGAAGCTTTCATATTTACTTGCGAACATGTTAGCATTTTATGGAAAAATTACCTGTGGAACAACCAGAGGAAATAGTTTATTTCCTACTAAATATTTTTAAGGTGTTTGGTAAAAAGAATTTAATGAACTGCTCAATGAAATTTAACCAACGGTGCTCAATATAGTGTGCAAATTTGGTGACCTCATCATGACCCTTGGTCTTGCTTTGTAAAGGAGTCTATCATCCATCTGTATTTCCACTAAAGAAAGAGACTGTGCATTCTTTTTTTTTTTTCTTTTTGAGACTTGTGCATTCTTAGTGGCACTGAAAGTTTTTATTTTTATGGAAAGTCTTAGGAGCAAGTGGAAAGGTGTAAACCATAGTTAACTTTTCATTTGCTATTAGCAAGTAGGCATGAATCATACATGGTTCACACCTTCCAAATCGATAAAGCTTGGCAAGAGCAGTTAAGTATTGCAACTTTCGATAACGACAGTCTGCCGGTGGGAAATTATAGAGGAAAAAAGAATCCACATAAAAATAGAACGGTAGAACTGAAAGAATTTCAGAGGCTGTTTTTGCTCAGGATTTTCCAAAGAGATTACCAGACCCCAAGCATGTCATGAGCATAGAACATCTTATCAGTGTCATGATCAGGATCTGCTAGAAATGTTTCCAAAGCCAAAGGGGCTCAATGAAATGGGAGGCAATTACAAAGGCTGAATTAAACAGCTTTCTGCAGTGTTCTTCGGCAGGAGGTTTATACTAACGTGTGTAGAGAATTGCTAGGAGAGGCAGGCAATCTGCAGGCTTTGCCAGACCTATTTTCTCATAGTACCCCTTCTGTCCAGAAGACGTCTTGTGGGATTTTTTTTCTCCAGATCTCATGTTGGGAGATGCTTTTCTGGTCTCATTGCTTTTCCATATAAGTGAGAAAATTGTGACCCAGTGTGAACAGAAGGATTATGTAAGGACACAAGTGAGAACTAGAATTAAACTTCTTAATTCTCAACTCAGTGTTCTTTCTACTATATTCAAATTTTGAATTTGGAGGTAGCAATGTGGGAACAGACAAATACATAAAGCATTTTAAATATATGTGTGTGTGTGATAATATTTCAAATGTACTAATTATGTATCTGGAATATATACCTAATATATAGTGTATGTAGATACTATCTATACAGCACATTTATAATGTATATGCATGCATAGTATATCTGTATGAATGTATATATGTAGGAGAATTGGGAGCTATACTCATGGAACTCGTGGAACTCAATTTTGTGTTTGTTTTATCTAATCATTTATGAAATAATGGTAAAAACTGCTACAAATCGATTGTAGCCATATGGAGTATGCTCAGCTCTGATAAGATTTCCAGGGAGGGGATTTGTTTGTGAGTCTTGAATTTGATTTATTATGTAATTAAAATTAATAGAATATAAAATTATTTGAAAAGTGGTTTTTAAGTTATAAAAATCATAAATTATTATTACAATTATTATTATAATGCATTGATTCTTTGGTTCCTTTAGTGATTTGAAAGCTTTGTGTGCTATTTGATGGAAATCTAGTTTCTAATGTTTTCTTTCTTAAATCTTAGGTTATCAAGCTGAGCTATGGAAAGATGTTTTAAAAGTAAGAAGAGAAGAGACCACTGTGTTTTTAGATACTGCTGGCACAAGTCCATTCTGTGGTAAGTTAACGTTTTCAACAAATGAACAAATGATTGGCTTTATATACTAATTAATATTTTCTCCAAGTTCTTCCTACCCACTCCAATTCCATCATGAAATTTCAAGGAACTCTGAAATTTGTTAGAGCCAAATTCAAATAAGGACTTGATTTTCTTATTTGTTTAATTGTTCATCTCTTGAAGAACATCAGGAATATTTTTAGTTTTTGGCTGTTATGAATAAAGCTGCTATGAATATTTATATACAAGTTTTTATGTGAATTTAAGTTTTTATTTCTTCTTTATAAAGGCCTAGGAATGAAGTTGCTGGGTCAGAAGCTAATTAGCCTTGTAAGAAATTGACAGTGTTTTTCAGTGCGCTGTACCATTTTGCAATCCTCCCAGCAAAGTATGAATGATCCAGTTTCTCTGATTTCTTACTAGCAATTGGTGTTGTCATCATTTAAAAGAAAATTATTCATTCTAATAGGTGGATAGTGATGCCTTATTGTGGTTTTAATCTTTGTTGCCCTGATGGCTTATGATAATGAATATCTTTTCTATATGTCCTTTTTGGTGAAATGTATGTTCATGTCTTTTGCCCGTATACCAACTGCATTTTTTTTTTAAGTGTTGAGTTTTGAAAGTTTTCATATATTTTTATAGTAGTCTTTGTTGGATACTTGGTTTGCAAATATTTTCTCTCAGTCTGTAACTTGATTATCTTTTCATCTTCTTACAAGGGCTTTTGCAAGGGCAAAATGTTTACTTTTGATGAGATCTAATTTATCATTTTTCTTTTCATAGAACATTTTTTTTCACGTCCAAGAACTCTTTGCTGAGTTTAGGTCCTGAAGACTTTTTTCCCACATTTTTTTCCTAAAAGTTTTATAGTTTTATGTGTTACATTTAAGTCTGTAATTCATTATTGATTTAGTTTTTGTATAATATGTGGGGTTTAGGTTGAGGTTCTTTTTTTTTTTTTTTTTTTTGCCTATGGATGTCCATTTGCTCCAGCACCATTTGTTGAAAGGGCTATCTTTGCTTTATTGAAATGCTTTTGTACCTTTATCAAAAATCAGTTAAATATATTTGTTTAGGCATATTTCTATTTGGTCTAGATTCCATTCTCTATCCTGTTATTTATCTGCTTATCCCTTTCCAATACCACACATTATTAATTACTATAGCTAATACTGTAGCCTTAATATCAGATAGAATGATTATTTCTTCTTCATTCTTCTTTGTCATGGTTATTTTAGATATTCTAGGGTATTTGCCTTTCAATAAAAATTTAAAATAAGATGTCTATGTCTATGAAACTTTGGCTGGGAGTTTGATAGGAATTGCATTAAACCTATAGATCGATTTGGGGAGAACTGACATCTTTACCATGTTGTCTTCTGATTCATAGACATGTTATGTCTCTACATTTACTTTGGTTCTTTGATTTCTTTCATCAGTATTTTGTAATTTTCAGCATATAGGTCCTGTGTATCTTTGTTACATGTATACCTAAATATTTATTTTTTTAAAATTTTTTGAGTGATGGTAAATGATATTTTAAAAATTTTATATCCCTATGTCTATTGTTGGTATGTAGAAATAGGATTGAATATTTTGTATTGAGCTTGTTTCCTAGAGCCTTGCTGAATTCACTTATTATTTCTTGGATTTTTATTTTTTTTTTTATTTTTTTTTTAAAGATTTTATTTATTTATTGGACAGAGATAGAGACAGCCAGCGTGAGAGGGAACACAAGCAGGGGGAGTGGGAGAGGAAGAAGCAGGCTTACAGCGGAGAAGCCTGATGTGGGGCTCGATCCCGTAACGCCGGGATCACGCCCTGAGCCGAAGGCAGACGCTTAACCGCTGTGCCACCCAGGCGCCCCTATTTCTTGGATTTTTAAAATAGATTTCTTAAAGTTTTCTATGTAACAGTCGTATCATCTACAAATAGAGAGAAACTTTTATTTCTTCCTTTCTAATCTATACACCTTTTATTTCTTTTTCTTGACTTATTTCAGTGGCTAGAGCTTCCAGTACTACGTTAAATAAGAATGGTGAGAGCAGACATCTTGTCCTATTCCCAATCTTAGAAGAAAGCGTTGTTTCTTACTGTAGGTTTTTTGACCATGGATTATTCACAAGCATGTTGTTTAATTTCATGTATTTAGAGATTTTCCTGTTGTCCTTCTATCACTGATTTCTACTGTTGATTATATTCTTTAGTCATTATGTTTAGAAAACAAATTCTATATAATTTCAATTCTTTAAATTTGTTGAATTTTTGTAATAATCCAGGATATAGTTTATCTGGGTGAATATTTCATAGGCACTTGAAATAAATGTGTATTCTGTTTTTGTTGGATGCAGTGTTCAATATCTGTCAATAAGATTCTGTTGGTCTCCAACATCATCAACTCATTACAATATTAACTCAAAGTAAAAAAATCTCATCTAATGTCATCAGATAAAAAGTTCTAAATCATATCATTCAATTCCAAATCTAAATCAGATTTGGGTAAGACTCTAGGTAGAATCCACCCATAGGCACAATTACCTTCATTTGTGAGTCTATGAAACTCAAGAATCAAGTTATCTGTTCCCAAAATACATTGGTGAGACAGGCATAGTATACTTGTCATAGACATTCCTGTTGCAAAGGGGGAAAAAAATGGAAAGAAAATGGAGTCAATGGCCTGAAGCGATTTTATAGTCCAATGAGGCAAATTCCATTTGGTTTCAAGGGTTGGGAATAATTCCCTGTGGTTTATTCCTCCTGGGGTCTGCTCTGTGGGTTCTTGACTCCATGTTCTAGCTTCTTAGAGTCATCTTTTTTCTTCTTTCTTCTTTTTTATTTTTATTTTTTTGTATAAATGGTAACTTATGCTTACAGCTGAATATTTTTAACATTCTATTCCTTGCCTAAAAAATTTTGGGGGTCCAACAACATTCTTTCATTTTGTACTCTGTCTCCTTCAGTCCAAGCTGACTGTTTATGCTATAACTTTGAAGCCTCATTAGCACGAAAATCCCCTTAGCTAGATGTCCAGTTTATTTACAATTTTGCTTTCCATATAATTTCAGGACATAATTTTGTTGGGCTTTCTGACACTATATAGCAAGTATTCTTTTTCTACCAGTTTCCAATAATCATGTCCTTTCCTTCTGAAGCCTCAACAGCGGAGTTGTTACCATCTGCATTTCCACTAACAATGTGTTCAAGGTAATCTAGGTTTTTTTATCATGCTCCTCAAAATTCTTTCAGCTTCTGTTCATTGCCAATTTCAAAATCTCGTCCTCATTTTTGGATATTTGTTACAAGAGCATCCCATTCTTCACATCAAAATACGAATTCATTTTCTGTCACTAACAACAAATTACCACAAATTTAGTGGCTTAAGAAAACAAGACTCTAGTATCTTCATAGTCCTGTAGGTCAGAAGACTGACACAGGTGTCACTGCAAAAATCGGGGTGTCAGCAGGATTGCATTTCAGGGGACTCCAAGGGAGATTCTGTTTCCTTGACTTTTTGAACTTCTAGAAGCTGCATTCCTTGGCTTCTGGCCTCTTCCTCCCCAGTGGTGGCTTGAGTCTTCACTCACACCCACTGCATCTCTTCAGCCCTCTTTTTATGATTCTCTTCCGTCTTCCTCTTCCACTTTTAAGGCTTTGTGATTACCATCTTTGTGACTGCATTTCTTCCACTTGGACAAATCAGGTAATCTTCCTATTTTAAGGGCAGCTGATTGGCTATTTTAATTCCATTTGAGATCTTAATTATGCTTTGCCATTTAAGGTAACATATTCAGTTTCCAGAGATTAGGACATGGACATATTTGGGGAGGTCTACCACAATTATAATAACACATATGATTTTTCAGTTTCCTGATATCAGCATTTTCTGTGAAGTGCGAGAACTTGACTTGCATTTAGGTTTCTTTACATTCTCCACTTTAAAATCTCATTGTCTTGAGTAGCAGATTGCATGATAATTTTGGTCTCAATCATCAAATATATAAAATTCATGAGGAAAAGGATAATCTATTGAATGTATGCAGATGTCTTCCCTTCCCATTTTTACCTCTTTGTTTTTGATGCATTAAGATGATTTCAATTCCTTTCTGTTTGAAGAAATCCCTTCTTACAATATTTAAGAGATGGAGTTTGCTAATAAGAAATTTTTTAAGTTTTTCTTTGTCTTAGAGTGCCTTTGTTTCTCCTTTATTCTCAAAGGATAGTTTTGCTCGCTATAAGGTTTAGAGTTGAGCTCTTTCTTTTGACTTTTGAAAAATGTGCCACAGGGTGCCTGCGTGGCTCAGTTGGTTAAGCGTCTGCCTTCGGCTGAGGTCATGATCCCGGGGTCCTGGGATCGAGTCCCACATTGGGCTCCTTGCTCAATGGGGAGCTTGTTTCTTCCTCTGCCTGCTGCTCCCCCTGCTTGTGCCCTCTCTCTCTGTTAAGTAGATAAATTAAAAAATATATGTTAAAAAAATGTACCACATAATGCCTGAAAAATGCTGGCCTCCATAGTTTCAGATAAAAATCCCCAATGTCTCAAATTGGTGTTCTCCTGTGGATAATGCGTCATTTGTCCTGGGCTGCTTTCAATTTTTTTTCCTTTGTTTTTCGTTTTCTGAAGTTTAATTATGATATGACTTGGTGAGATTTGTTTAGGTTTATCCTGTTTCAAGTTCACTCAGCTTCTTGAATCTGCATATCTGTTTTCTTCACCAAATTTAGAAAGTCCTTGGCTATTATTTCTTTGAATATTCTTTAGCCCTACTTTCTTTTCTCTCTTCCTGACATGATAACACACATATAATATCTTTGTTATAGTCACACAGGTATCCGAGGCCCTGTTCATTTTTTCCCCCTCAGTCTCTTTTTCTCTCCATGGCTAAGGTTGAGTGGCCAATTGATCTGTCTTCAAATTCACTGATTTCTATCCTCTATCATCCACTCTACCATTAGGCACATGCAGTGAGTTTTATATATTTTACTGTAGCTTTCATTTATGTAATTTCTACTTTGTTTTCTCTTACAGCTCCTATTTCTTTGCTCAGATCTTTCTATTCATTTTTTCAAGAGGCTCTAACTGACTTTGAAGCATCTTTATGGTGGCTTCTTTGAAACCCTTGTCAGATAATCCCAGTGTCTGATTCATCTCAGTGTTGGCATCATTTCATTGTCCTTTCTCACCAAAGTTATGGTTGTCATTGTTCTTGGTATAATGGACAATTTTCAGTCACATCCTGGACATTTTGTTTATTATGTTGGAATTTGAGTCCTGTTTAAATCTTTTATTTCAAGCAGGCAGGCACATTGTTTAGATTTTAGCTTTATGTATTCCGAGGCTGTGATTTCTTAGATGTATAAAGGTTCAGGATTTTTATATATTCCTGGGGACTTGCTTCTTTTTGCTTTATGCATAAAATTGCATTTTGACTCCCAATTTTATCTGATTCTATCACAACAACAATTTGTCTCATAGAGCCTTTGAACATGTGTTTTCTTTTCTGTCTTGAATATTATGTTCTGTAGTATTTTATTTCACATGCTACTTAACAATCGGTATTTCTTGTGAGTGTTATCATTACAACCAATGCTCACCATATTTACCGATTTTAGTTTTCTACCTTTTATCTTGTTCTCTTTTCCTTCCCCCACTTTTTCCTTCTGAGTTTTACTCCTGTCTTTCTAAAATATGTCCTTAGTGACTTTTCACTAGTGGTCTCTCTCAGTTTGTTTATTTCCTTGAAAATGTCCTATCTTTTCCTTACTCTGGAATGCAAATTTAATTCAAGATAGAATTCTGCATTGAGGGTATTTTCACTCAGCACTTTGAAGATATTAATTTTCTTTTCAGATAAATTTCTTTTTTCATTTATTGTCAGTGTAATTTTTTTCTGTAGGTAATCTGTAGTTTTCTTCTGGTTGAATTAACTAATTAATTAATCTATTTATTCATGATTTATTATTTTCTAGTCTCAATGGTCATTTTAAGTGTCTTAAAAATTAAAGAAAGATATCTGTGCTATTTCAAAATAAAGATTCATGTATTCTTCTAATACAGAAAACTCTCATAGTCAGCTCTTCAAAATTCTCTCTTCAGAGCAAGTTGGATTTTGTTTTTTCCAGAATTTATGTAGCATAGTCTCAAAACATTTTTAATATAATTTGGAAGGGGTGGGGAGTGATGAGTGCTAATTTAAATTCCATATTACCAGGGCACCTGGGTGGCTCAACTGGTTAAGCATGGGACTCTTGATTTCCTCTCAGGTCACGATCTCAGGGTTCTAAGATCAAGTCCAGCAACTGGCTCCATGCTCAGGGCGGAGTCTACTTGTCTCTGTCTCAAAAATAAATAAATAAATAAATAAATAAATAAATAAATTCTTAAAAAAAAAATTCCATGTTACCTTGAGTTTTATTTAGTCTTGAAAATCTTTTCCCCCCATCTAAGACTCATAGACAACCAGTAGGAAGAATTTTCTAACTTCCTCTTTGAATGACAAAGCAGAGAATTAAGGTCTCTGGTTCTGTGCGGGGACTTCATTTCAGCTCTGTCACGTAACATCATGTCTCCTGTGCATGGAAGTTGACACTGCAGCTTCAGTCTCCCTACAACCAGTTCTCAAGTCCTGCTGGGATCCAGAGCTTCAGTCCGTCTTAAGTTTTGCCTTTACCTTCTCTTCATTTCTGCTTCCTGATATTTTTCCTACCTTCATCTGAACTTGGTTGTGTATTTAATTTATGAATTGTATACTTATCATTTCCATGTACTTGTAGCAAGAGGGGGGCCTATTCTATAACATCTCAATATATCATGCTACCAGAAGTCATCTGAGAAAGTCTGAGCGTCTGCTTTTTTGGGTGAGGTGGAACAAAGTATTTTGTCTAAAGCTGAGCAGTCACTTCAAAGTAAGAAGTGATCCTTAACTCTAACGCAAGAGTTAGAAATTGATGAGGTCCAGTGATAAATACATTACCTTATTTGAGGTAGTACTCAGCATCAGGAATAAAATAAGAAGTTACTACTCTTGCCTGTTCAGTAGCAACATTTAACAGCTACCGTGCATGATTTTAGTACAGGCATTGCTCGTAAGAAAATTTCACAGTCCATGTTCTGTTTTGTTTTGTTTTTTTAAAGATTTTATTTATTTATTTGACAGAGACAGAGACAGCCAGCGAGAGAGGGAACACAAGCAGGGGGAGTGGGAGAGGAAGAAACAGGCTCCCAGTGCAGGAGCCTGATGTGGGGCTCGATCCCAGGACTCTGGGATTACACCCTGAGCCAAGGCAGACGCTTAACGACTAAGCCACCCAGGTGCCCCTCTATGTTCTGTTTTTTGTACATTTTCTTCTAAGAAATGGTTCATGGTACAGGGACTAATGTCTACCTCTCTTATATAAGGTATGATGGAGATGGACTGCACATTCTAGTCCATAAGTCAAAATATCACAACAGAACTGGGATAGAACTAAAAGAACAGGTATCACCTTATACTGGAGTGCAGCAAAATGTAGTCCGCTTGGCTGTTTTTGGGACTGGAGGATGGGCGTCTAAGTCATAATGGCATCATACTTGAAGTATAGGAAGAAAAGTGGATATTGATGTTAAGTGGTAAAAGGGGTAGACTTAGTGAGCACTTAAAAATATCTCTTTGCTGTGAATTTAAATCCTCCCTCTGTCTGGATATATCCCCTCCAGATGCTCAACATCTTCTCATCATAGAAATGAAAGTATCTTAAACCCGCTTTCTCGACTAATCTTCTAGCGCTTGTTTGCAGGTGGGAGTAGTGGGATCTTGAAGCAGTTCTGGGCTGTGATTTTTTGGGTGGTGTTTCTGGCAGAGCCTTGTTCTCTGGCCTTCAGTGGTTATTTGAACTACATATCCCCTACTAAATTATTCTTGTGCAAAAAAAAAAAAAAAAAAAAAAAACCNCTCGTGGGGATTCAGAACTTCCTATATAGCTCAGACAATATTGAGTATAGGGTAAGTTCAGCATCCTTGCCTCTGGAAGATTTACTATATCAATTTTTAGCTGTGGTATTTTGAATAAGAACTATTATGAGCTTGTTAAATATAGAAATACTTAATTTTACAGTCATTCCTAAACAACCAGTGAAATTGGCAATTATATTTGTCAAACAATTTTACCTAGGACTATTCATCAGATAATTAAGGAACCTTATCATATTTACTTTAGTTGTGCTATTTAAAAAGAAAAATTGTTTCATTGACCTAAATTCTGAAATTTTTTGGTTTGCAGACCAGTTAGTATTCTCTAATTATTTAGCCAACTTTTCACCATACTTATGACTGACTGTCTAGCAGGCTTTTTCAAGTCTAATTAAAAATTGACAAAAAGTAAAATATATTACCCATGTACCAAATGAATGGCTCTCGATATTATGTGCATATATAATATGTGCCTAGACTGCATACATATATACATATATGTGTATCTGCCTAGGCACCAAAAATAAGGGGAAAAAATAATGTGAATTGCATTCTATATTTTTGTTTTATAGCCTATTATTTTGTTCTCACTGTAACTGTTTTGGATGACACTCTGGAGGATGGCTATATTACATTTAAATTATTAAACCAGCTTGGAATGGTTGAAGAGCCAAGGCTATATGAGTAAGTACAATTTAGTTTTTTTTTCCTTTCATAAATTAAATGTTTGTTTTCTTGAGCATCTACTTTAAATATAATACAAATGGTGTAAATTTTCTATCCATTGAGCCTTAAAATGTTAGACATTAAAAGAATCTTGGGTGTATATTCCAATTCATTCATTCTATGGAAGAAGATACTGAATATGAAGTCGGCTAACTTGTTTATGTCATACACACCTTAGGAACTACAAATATTAGGGGAAACTTTTTTCCCCTCTCATTCTAAGTCTCATTCCTGTGTTCTTCTTCTCAAACTACCTTGCCTTCTAATTCTCTCTGGTTTTCAGGCAACATTGTGTTCACAGTGATGTGAATAAATGTCTAGTGACTTCTGTTGGTAGAGTGACCCAATCTCAGTTATTTCAGAGAACACTCCCAGCCACAAATCCCACAAATAATAGAAGAGGTTTTGTTTTTACTTAATCTTCTATTTAACTCTTTGTGTATGTATGTATGTGTAGGTATATATACATATTTTTAAAGTTATCTAATCATCTCGAAGAATGTTCTCAGCTTGAATTTGTTGAATGCATATTTGCGTATTTAATATATTCTCAAACTAAGTTCATTCCCTGTTAAACAAAAGAATGATATGAAGGTGTATGCTACTACTAAAATTGTAGTTTCCAACCTACTGTGCTAGACTTCTAGAAATCCATTAAATAATGTAACTTTTCAAAAGGATAACTGGTACCATATCTAGTGATGAAATAAAAGATACACTTTATTTTATTGTGCCTGGACTTAGAACAATTTAGTTTAAGTTTAGACTGATTACTGACGACATCATTAGAATTTCAGGAAGCATAGTTGGTATATCCAATGTTTACTATTGTCATAGTCTAGGTAGTTACAATACCTGAATTGACTAAACCTGATGTGTGATGGGCTTTGGACTTGCATACATCGTGATGTCCAAACTTATTCAACCATTAAAGCAAACCAGAGAAAAGTCTCTGCATGCTTATATATTTGCACATTAGCATTGAAACAATGAAAGTGATGTATGTAATTTTACAGTATTATTATGAACCTCGTTTAAAATCTAAAATGATATTAAAATATAAAAAGTAGCCATAGCTCATAATAAATGAAGTTTGTTTTGTAGATAAATCTTTAAAACCTTGAAATCCACAAAGAAAAATAATAGTAAAAGAAGTATATTATGATAAAATATTGAGAACCTATGTACTGAAGTAATAGAAAGACTACTTCATCATGGGATACTGAGGTCATTCTTGGAAATAATATTCTGAGTATAAGTCAGGGAAAAATTTTTAAACATTAAGATAAACGTATTTTTTAATATTAGATCCTTAAAAATTTAATTTTCTTAAAATGATCAAAGGCATTGCAGATAATTTAGTAGTTGAATAGAACTGGTGATGAGTGAGCATCAATTATTTTTGGTTTTTTCCCTTTCTTCAACTTCCCCTCAGTCACCCAAAGAAGAATATTAAATAAATCAAATTAGGATTTCAGATTCTTCAAATTCTTCATTTATATCAAGGCCCATCTTTTATTAAGAGAAACTTAAGGGGTGCCTGGGTGGCACAGCGGTTAAGCGTCTGCCTTCGGCTCAGGGCGTGATCCCGGCGTTATGGGATCGAGCCCCACATCAGGCTCCT
This sequence comes from Ailuropoda melanoleuca, assembly GCF_002007445.2. Lineage (NCBI taxonomy): Eukaryota > Metazoa > Chordata > Mammalia > Carnivora > Ursidae > Ailuropoda > Ailuropoda melanoleuca. Next base: position 27,574,398 of record NC_048218.1, read on the forward strand.
CCGCTATGAGCCTGCTTCTTCCTCTCCCACTCCCCCTGCTTGTGTTCCCTCTCTCGCTGGCTGTCTCTATCTCTGTCAAATAAATAAATAAAAAATCTTTAAAAAAAAAAAAGAGAGAAACTTAAGCTTTTGCCACTTAATTTTGAGCACTGATTGACAGTGTTATAATAATAAATAGTTATTTTATAATAGTTTATTGCTTTACATTGCTTAAAATAGTATATATGTGTGCATATATAAAACACACATATGTGTATGATCCATTATTTATTTATAAGACACATGCTTCCGTAGGTTTTGAATCCACTTATTCAACAGTGTTATTCAGCACCAATGGAGCTTATTCAGGCATTTCACCAAATAATGGGTATTCAAGATAAAATAGCACTGTTATTGTTCTCAAGGAAGTCACAGAATCCTGGAGGAGACTAATGGATATCTATAGCTCTGAGTAATAAGTTCTGTAGTAGCAGAATACTTATGTGCTGTGGGTGTACGGAGGAGGAAGCAAGGAAACATTTGAAGGGGAGAGACTGCAGTCAAGGAGTGGAGAGAGAGAGTGCTTTCAAAGGCATGGAAAGAGGAAAGTACCAGAGTTCAGTAACAGCACAAAGACTATATATAGTCCTAGAGAAGTTGTTTCCAACTTGTTCAGAAGGCAATGAAATTGCGATTCTTGTGATTCTTGATTTCCTTTATAAACATCATTGTCTGTGCAGAATACCATGAAATATTGATGCGTTTGATTCACATACTTGACTTAGTGCATTTTTCATGAAGGAATATAAAACATGGATGACATATGCATGGTAAATATGTCCATTTAAGCCTGGCCAAAGGCTTTATTGTTTTTCTATTAATAATTCTTTGCTAATAGCTTTGGTCATGCTTTGGGATTCTAACTGTTTCAGAAACCAGGGAAGCCAGAGACTTTTAAATGACCTTTTGTTTCCTTTTTCAAAATTGAAAAGGAATATTTATTCACTGTAGAAAATGTGTCATACAATAGAAAATAAGTCATATATAGTTATATCATCCAGGGATGTTCACATTTACTGTTTTGTGTACATCTGTGTCTCCTCCTCTTCCTCTATCTCCTCCTTTCCTTCCTCTTTCTTTTTGCACATACCCCTGTGCAGTATTTTTTTCACTTAGCAAAATTAGGATCTTATCCTGATTTTTATACTGAATTCTACAGCGTAATCATTTTTTATGTCACTGAAAATTACTCACACGTTATAATATGATGCCAAATATATTAATATATCAACATAGGAATTTAAACAGGAGATATCAATTTTGGACATTCTGGTTAGAACAATTCCCTCAGAGGATGAGTAATGGAGAGATTAGAGTGGCACAAGTCCAGAGAGGTGGCTATCGTAATAATTTCTGTGAGAGATAATGGAGGCCTGGACTAAATCCATGGAAGTGTGTGTGTGTGTGTGTGTTTAGGATTTAGAATAGATGTGTTTTTATGATTAACTAAATATGTGAAAGTGAAGGAAAGAAATCAGTTTTGAGGCAAATATTTAAGTTATGGTGCCATTTACTGAGCTAGGAGGTCATGGAGAGGAGCCAATTTAATCATTCAATATAATATCTTGAAAGTTTCTATAAGCCAGTAACTGTACTAGAAATTAGGATACAGTTCTGGACAAATTAAATTGCTGTCTTTACATAATTTCTGTCCAGTGCAGCCAACAGACTTTACAAATACATAATACAAATAAAATGATGATGTTCATCATTCCTCTATTCAAACAATTTTTAATGTGTATCTGGTTGAGCTAGGCACTGTCCAAAGTGCCGAGGATACTGTGATGAGAAAAATAGACATGGTCCTACCCTCATTAAAATTACAGCTTAATGAAGGATATAACAGTAATCAAAAATAAATAAAAATACATAAATAAAATCTGAAAAATGTCTTGAAGCAAATTATAGTGTGTACAGAAATATAAAATAGGGGGTAGTGAGGTCACTTAAAGTTTCTCTAAGGACATTTCATATTAGTTGAGACCTAAATGATAAGCAGGAATTCGTCTGCTTTGCTGTATTCCAGGCAGAAGGGTCAACAAATGCATAGATCCTGAAATAGGAGGGAACATAGCCCATTTTAGGAACTGAAGGAATTTTATAATGTCTTAGAATGGAGGCAGGGAAAGCAAGAGAGATATGAGAGAGGCAGAAAACCCCTAGATTTTGTAAGAACTAGAATTTATAGGGCATATCTAGGATTATATTTTACTCACTGGGCAAATGAAAACCACTAAAGTGTTTTAGTTGGGGCAGCCTGGTTGGAGGTGGGATTGGATCTTTATTTTGGAAAAACAATTTGATCACAGTGAGTTGATGAGGGAAAAGACAGGATGCTGTTGCGAGAATATAGGCAAGAAACAATGGTGTCCTGAGTGCTTGCAGTGGAGATGGAAACTGAGGATGGATTCAAAGCAGATTCAAGATATTTCATAGGTATAGTCAGTAAGAATTTATGATAGATTGGAAGTAGGGTTTGAAAGAGGGGATATCAAGGGTGAATACTAATTGTCTGGCTTGGGTAATAGGTGGTGGCGCCATTTAAAATGATAAAGAAATTTGTAAGCTGTCAGGTTTTGCTTGTTTTTTGGTGAGGAATGGTTGTTGGGGAAGATGTCTTTTAGATTTGAATCTACTGAGCTTTAGATATCCAAGTAGACATGGTGAATAACAGTAGGTATGTGTGTCTGGATCTAAGCAGACGGAGCTCAGTGAGAGGCAGAGATTTGGTGGTCATGAACAAACAGTTGGTATCTGAAACCATTAGGGTGGGTGTGAAATTGTAGGGAAAGATAGCACGTTCCCATCTGGACATACTGACTTTGAAATATCTCTGCGAAATCCAGATAACGTCTTGGACAGAAATTAGAGATATGATCATTGATGTTATAATCCGTGAAAGAGGAGGTAGTAACAGTGCCTGGAGGGATCAGAGATGGGCTTTGAGGTGTGTGATGACAACCTCTTTTGGGCCTAGCTGTTTTGAAGAATCAGGAGGAGGAAATGGTGGGGATAAATGTAAGATGACACAAGTGCTGGGCACGCTCTTCATCTGTCCTACATATGATTGTTGCCTTTGCTCAAGCAAATCATTGTTGCCTTGAAGGAGGATCCTTCAACAGATTCTTTTAAAGATTTATCTATATATTTGAGAGAGAGAGGGAGAAAAATGTAAGCAGGGGGATGGGCAAAGGGAGAGGGAGAATCACAGGCAGTCTTGGCGCTGAGTGTGGAGCCCCATACAGGGCTCAAGCCCGTTACCCTGAGATCACGACCTGAACCGAAATCAAGAGTCAGAAGTTTAACTGACTGAGCCACCCAGGCACCCCAGTACAATAGATTTTTTTTAAATTTTCTTCCTCTCCTCTTCCTTTTTCTTCTCTTCTCTCTTCTTCCCTTGCTTCCTCCTCTCCTCTCCCCCTTCCTCCCATTCTCCCTCCTTTTCTTTCCTCCTCCTCCTGCTCCTCCTTCTCCTTTTTCTTCTTCTTTGGAGTTCCCTTTGTAGTTAAGCAGATCCATATTGATCTAACTGACTCCAGGCCCCCAAGCTTCTGGCACACAAGGATGAGGAATTTGAGTAGAGTGATGAAGAACATTGACATGACTGTGTTTGCGTTCCGGCTTTGCATTCACTAGCTTAGGAATTGCATTTCACTAGCTTATGCTCTGATATTCAGTTTTCTGGTCTGTTAATGGCAATATGAATAGTACCTAATAAAGGGAGTTGTTAAGATAGTTAAATAAAGTCAAGTGTGTCAAACTTTATTACAGTTCTGGGTACACTGTAAATGCTCAGAAAATTGTACTTATTAAATTCTACCTTTATTTTTTCCTTTTGAATCTGAGGCTTTTATAATTATTCCTTTAATTCACAAATATTTGGTAAAATGGCACAGAACAATGAAGAATTATTATTTGAGTATCCAGCCTATTCAGGGAACTATGATAGTTGTTAAGTGTCTAAAAAAAAGAAGCATAAGGGGACTTCTCTAATCTTAAATGTACAATCTAGACACCAAGTCAGAAAGACAAGATGTCCCACTTTTTTCTCAAAAAGTATCCCCAATAATTTTATATGGAGGTGTATATATTATTATTTTATTTTGTTTTAACTTATTTTAAATTAGTTTTTTAAAAATTTTATTTATATTCAGTTAATTAAATTAATTAATTAGTGTATTATTAGTTTCAGAGGTAGAGTTCAGTGATTCATCAGTTGCATGTAACACCCAGTGCTCATTACATCATGTGCCCTCCTTAATGCCCATCACCCAGTTACCCCATCCCTCCAACTCCCTCCCCCTCAGCAACCCTGAGTTTGTTTCCTGTAGTTAAGAGTCTCTTATGGTTTGTCTCCCTCTCTGATTTGTCTTATTTTATTTTTCCCTCCCTTACCCTATGATCCTCTGTTTTGTTTCTTAAATCCCACATGTGAGTGACATCATATGATAATTGCTCTTCTGTGATTGACTTATTTTGCTTAGCATAATACCCTCTAGTTCTATTCATGTCATTGCAAAAGGTCAGATTTAATTTTTTTGATGGCTGAGCAATATTCCATTGTGTGTGTGTACAATGTATTTTTATATATATAAATATATAATGTATTTTATCCATTCATCTGTTGATGGACATCTGGGCTTTTTCGGTAGTTTGGCTGTTGTGGACATTGCTGCTATAATCATTGGGTTGCAGGTGTCCCTTCAGATCACTATGTTTGTATCCTTTGGGTAAATACCTAGTAGTACAATTGCTGGGTCATATTTTAAATTATTTTAATAAATACTTTAACAAATATTTTATTGCTTGGCCTTTTTCCTTTAAGATTATTCTTTCCATCCTGCATTGTTAACATTACATTGACTTTAGAGTTAAATTATATTTTACTAATATGCTGAGCATATTAAATTCTCTCTTTAGGAAGAAGAGATCATTTAATGAGCTCCAAGAAGTCAAGATTCTTGCTCAATTTTTAAATGATGTTGTAAATATTTCAAGCATTGGTTTGGCATATTCTCAGGGCTCAAATTTGCAGTGTTTCACAGGCAGATACAACATCCAACGTATCATGTTACAATCACTTACATATCCAGAAAGGTAAGAAAACTAAATTTTGGTTTCAGTGTATAATCTTTTATACTTGAAAATATTGGTATGCTAAGAGATGTTTTAAGAGTTTATGTATTCAAATATCTGTTTATTGTGCATTTCAGATTATATTTTACATAAATATTAGAATATCTAAGAGGTACAAAATACACTTTTTTAAAAATGAAAATTAGTTTGAATGGAGCTTAGTTTGGAATCACATTACCTAAGCAAAGAAAAAAAACAATCATTTCATTAGCCACAATAAAAATGAAAAAAAAAGAGACGAATATCTGCCTTAGAAGTTGATCAATAATTTCATATATATACATATATTTTTACAAAGTGGATGAGATTCCTTTTATACAATTCTTTAGAAGGGGTTTAATGGCTGAAAACTCTGTAATGAGGCATATGGTCTTAGAGGTTGACGTCACCATGACTTTCAATGATTTTTCTCTTTCCCTTAAATTTATTTTTATTTAGGAAGAGAAAAAAAAGTGCATTTTCATCTTTGTATCTAAGATTCTACATATCATTGGGAATGCAACCCCAACAATATATTGACAGAAGTGAAGCTCTAGCATATATTCAATAACAGCATGAGGAAAATCTGATTCTACACTTTAATTTTACCATCATATATCTTGGCTTGTCTGTTGTATCACAGATACCTCCATTCCACATCATGACTTGATGGGGTTTTTTGGGAAGATGATAGACTCCAGCAGTATTTTTCTTAGTCCATTTAATATGCTTTTCTTAGTTCTGTATTCTCATAACTGAAGAGGTTTTCCTACTATCCTTGTCCCCACAATATTGATATACATGTTCACCACAGCAGAATTCATATTCCCACAGAAACACCTCTGTGAAAGCACTAAGAACCACTAAGACCTCTTTAATGAGTTGACCATTTGTCTATTTGGATATGTGACATGTGATTTGTTCCAACTATGAGTGTCAACTGAGAGCCAATAGCAATGGGTTTGTGGATTACTAGAAATCTCTCTTCTTTAGCTGGCAGTAGAGCCTTCTTTTTATTTCTTTTTATGTTTCTGTATTTATATACTTGATTCCCTAATTACCTTTCTATGAATGTTGCACATAGTAAATAAGAATTTTTAGAGAATAAAAATAATAAATGATAAGAATATGCATTTAGCTGAGGTCTGTATCAAAAGAGGAGAATGGGGGGAGGCACCTGGGTGGCTCAGTTAGTTAAGCATCTGCCTTCGGGTCAGGTCATGATCCTGGGGTCCTGGGATCAAGCCCCATGTCAGGCTCCCTGATCAGCAGGGAGCCTGCTCTTCCCTCTCCTCCTGTGCCTCTCCCTGCTTGTTCTCTCTCTCTCTTCAAAAGAAATAAATGAAATCTTTTTAAAAATTAAAAAAAAATAGAAAGAGGAGAATTGGAAAGATTCTTTGAAGTGAAAATTATTTTGTAACTTTTGGCATGAAAATAGTCACTCAAAAGTCAGTAAGTAAGATGTCATAATAGTGGAAAAAATCTAGGAATAAGTTTACTATTCTTTGTCTTTGATTGAAATGCCTACAAAAAAATAACAAAATACATAGAACTTTTCAGCTAGGAATATTAGCAACATTATTCCCCACCAAAGTATACCAGAGAGAGACAGACAGACACACATCAGGGGGGTCATGTTTGAAGGACTAGAGCTCAAGATTTTTAATCTTCAACTGATCTCTGTATTTATTACCTTTTTTAAGACATTATTTATTCCCCACCCCCTGTATTTATTATCTTAAAGATGCAAAGCTTCTACTAAACATAAGAATGCAAACTATAGGGGCACCTGGGTGGCTCAGTCGTTAGACGTCTGCCTTCGGCTCAGGGCGTGATCCCGCATTATGGGATCGAGCCCCGCATCAGGCTCCTCTGCTGGGAGCCTGCTTCTTCCTCTCCCACTCCCCCTGCTTGTGTCCTCTCTCTCTGGCTCTGTCTCTCTCTCTCTCTGTCAAATAAATAAATAAAATCTTAAAAAAAAAAAAAAAGAATGCAAACTATATCCGTAGTCCCCCAAAGCTAAGTTTTAAAGGGCCCAAGCTTGTTGCACCATCATATCCCCTTAGTCTTCCCCATTAACAGCTCTCTGAGCATAAGGAAGGTGAGTATGAACAGAGAAGTTTAGAGGTTGTAATTTTATGTCTTCTGTTTCTGGTACTTAAATGTAAAGAATTCATATTGTCTCAGAATACAGTCTTCTCCCTATATATCATATATGGAAAGAGAAAAAAACGTTTCCTTTTCAGTCTGAGAATGTAAACAAAATACACTTTCTAATAGCTATGGACATTTGCCAGTTAAGGCAAAACATTAATTAACCACCACCCGACGTGTTTCACCAAATGGCTTATTCATTAAAGAACTTGCCCCTGCTGCTCGAGGTGAAGCAAGATGCCAGCTCCAACCCCTTGTCCCCCACCCTATATTGTCTAGCCATGTTTTTTTTTTTTATTGTTGTTGTGGTAAGAGCATTTAACATGAGATTTACTCTCAACAAATTTTGAAGTGCTCTATTATTTACTATAGGCATGATATTGTGTAGTGGAAAAACAAGCAAACTCTTACTACTACAAAAGACAGAAAATCCAACCCCAAATCCCTAAAGATAAAGGGGGCATGTAGCCAGATGTATCTGAAAATCCCATGGAAGATAATGGCTCCTGGCTTAGCTGCATTCAAAGGACCAAGCACATTGCTGTGCTAGCTCCTGGTTTTGCCATTCTCACTGCTTCATCCTCAGTCTTTGTAATACCAACTTGGCTGCTACTTGATTCCAAATTCAAATCCCCTGTGGATGGGTGGGGAAAGAGTTCTCTTTGCAAGTCACTGACTTTGGGCAAGTGCATACCTTTGAACCTCACACTGTGGTCAGGGAAGTAGATTCTTCTGATTGGCCAGGGAAATAAGTCCTTTGATTTATGCTTGCTTAGCGACAAGATGGGATCACATTCAATCAAAGTTTATAAATTGAGAGTAGGATGAAGAATGTTAAAGGTAATATTACCAGAGAAGATAATATTACCTGTAAGGTGAAAAAAATAACAGGACACTACAGAAAGACTGAAAATATTTTGATAAATCAGGCAAAACATTAATTAAAAGTAGATTAGCTTGTAATTTATCTTACTGAAGTTAAATATTGATTTAACAACGAAAAACTCAGTATGATTTTGATTGGCTGTTAACCTGTGAATGAAGGCGGTAAATGAATAGCTAAGCTGCATCACTCAAGTTCAGATTTTTCAAGATCTGTATACTTCAAATGATTTTGGAGTAAGTTAGGTTTTTTAAGTGGTTATATTTATTGTTCTGGATAGCTATAAGGTAATATTTTGCCTGATAAGACAACTTGAGTTGAACATTGTACTAACTCCTCAAATAGTTTACTCCAATATATCGTGGAGGGTTGATGTATAACTTCAGACATTTTGTCCTTTTTCAAATTAATTTAATATTTAAATCGACAATTTTGTAGCTTTGCCCTAAATGCCTTACTTCCTTCCTGTTAACTTCCCTAGTTATTTAACACTGCATTTCGTTGAATAGTTTCAACATTTAGTAAACCATTTTCAAGATGAATAATAGTGGTTAAGTGTGTTTAGATTTACTACACCCCAGACACTGCTTTTGCAACCTTTGCAACACCTCTCTGAGGTAAGTATTTTCTTTGTTTCTAAGGGAACAGAAACGGAGAGGCTTTATATAACAAGTCTAAGGTTTCTCAGCTGAGAAGGGCCTGTGCAATGATTTGAAGCCAGACTTTTTTGGGGTTTTTATTTTTATTATTATTATTTTTTATTTATTTATTTTTTATTTTAAAGATTTTATTTATTTATTCGACAGAGATAGAGACAGCCAGCGAGAGAGGGAACAAGCAGGGGGAGTGGGAGAGGGAGAAGCAGGCTCATAGTGGAGGAGCCTGATGTGGGGCTCGATCCCATAACTCCAGGATCACACCCTGAGCCGAAGGCAGACGCTCAACCGCTGTGCCACCCAGGCGCCCCTTTTTGGGGTTTTTAATGTTGTTGTTTTCTTTTCTTTCAGTTGCTGTTATTTTGATAGGAATAAACATTTTTTTCACTAATTAATATAGTGATTTATTCCCATTATGGAGTATTTGAAAAATTTAATTCAAATGTAATGTTACAACCAGGAGCTATCACTATAATATTTTGTCATGCTTACTTAGCATCACACATGTTACAAGTAAATCATGAATCTAATTGTTTACATTAAATGGTAAGCCAGCTTCTGTGGAGAATGGTGCAGTGTACTCCCTGCAGGAGCTGCTGGCATCACTATTCACATAGGTAACGAGGCGAACAGAATGTACTTGGAGCCGTGCAATACCATGGTCTTGATCAGAAGCATTTTTTTCTTCCAACATGTAAATTAATGGCTGCCATTATATTCCATCTTTTGTGGACTATTCAAATTAGTCTTTCCTTTATTGTTAGGCATTTGGGGGCTTCCCCCCCCCAATGCTTGATTATCATAAATACTGACTATCTATGCTTAGAAAACTATCTGCACGGCAAACAACTTCCTTGTTCTATATTCATAGAGGGAACATCAAGGAGGAAAAACATTTGCAAATCCTCCACCCCAGCACATGATGTTCAGACGTGGTTGATATAGGTTGTTGGTGAGCCTACAGACAGTGGTTGCTTTCTCCATGCATTTCTCCTTTTTATGTCCCTTATCATATGGGGAAAGGAAAGAGTAAAAAAGCAGACAGGTGTGTCCATGATTATATGTGACTCCCTATATTCTTAATCATTTTTGCATAGACAGCTGTTGTACACAATTCATTCATTGGTTAATAAGTAAAAATTAGGGTAAAGAAATTGGAAGAGGCTATAGAACAAAAAATAAGCATGTGTGTAATTTCAATTTTTATGTAAAATCTTAACAGTGGATAGGCCATGAAAATTTACTGAATTTACAAAATTTAGTTGCAGTTGTTTCTATTCGGCGGGGTGGGGGGCAACCTAAAATACATTTTGTGGGTGGTTAGCAAAATTCTTAACATTCCTTGCTGGCTGGGGATGCTAACAGATGCTTGGATGAAATGTATGCTTTAAGTTTAATTACCTAGATAATTGCCATAACCGTTTAGTTGCTTTTTCTGTTTAGATCTGTCCATACAGATAATGTGCAATTAATGAGAATTAGCGCTGCCAAATTATTGGGAATGTGAGTTTTAAAAATGTGACACCTTATGGTCCAGATAAACTGTGTATGCTTTCAGCCAGTAATTATCGCTCTGTAACAAACTCTGAGACTACAGCACAGATCTCCTTCAGGATGTTTCCAGTAGAGTAGGGCCTTTGAACTTAGGGACTGAGGAATATTCACAGCGAAGGTGACCTGGGATGACTTCCTGAGAAAAGTTGAACTAAAGCTACTTTTTAAAACTCTACTGAACAGTAAAATGTACTCCTTTTGGCGTATGGTTTCATGAGTTTTGATACATTCATGAAGTCATGTAAGGACCATCACATTCAAGATACAGGACATTTCCATCAATGACAAAAACTGCCTTGTGCTACCCCCCTTATTTTCAACCCCATTCCTACTCCCTGGCATGCGCTGTCTCTAGTTTTGCCTTTTCCAGAACATTGTATAAATGGAACCATAATAGTATGTAGCCTTTTGAGTATGGCTTTTTTTCACTTAGCTTCGTACATTCAAAATTTATGCATTTTGTTGCTTATACCAACGGAATGTTATTGATGAATAGTATTCCATTGTATGTATATACCACGGTTCTTTTATCCACTCACCAGTTTGAAGACATATGGTTTGTTCACAGTTTTTGATATCTATCTATGGATAAAGCCAACATAAATATTTGCATGTAGGTTTTTATGTGAACATAAGCTTTCATTTCCCTTGGATAAATACCTAGAAGTGAAATTGCTGGGTCATACTGTAAGTGTATGTTTAACGTTAGAGGAAACTGCCAGACTGTTTTCCAAAGTGACTGTACATTTTGCATTCCCACTGGCACTTAGCAGAGTTCCATTGCTCTCCCACATCATCAAAGACTGCACCTTCCCCAGTGTTTTTGTTGTTTGGTTTTTCTTTTCTCCATACTAATAGGTGTCTAGAATATCTAGATATCTGGATTTCTCAAATGACGAATGATGTTGAGGGCTTCTGCCATTTAATTGAGGTATTTTCATCATTTAGTTACATGTGATTGATACGGTTGGGTTTAAATCTATCATCTTACCATTTTGTTTTCTATTTGTCCCATCTGTTCTTCACTCCCAGTTTTGTCATCGTCTGCCTTCTTTTGGATAAAGAGTAGTCTTATGATTACATTTTATTTCCTTATTGTGGTATTATTATTATTATTAATTCTCTGATTATTTTAGTGGTTTCTTTGGGCTTTATATTATAATCCTTAATTTATCAGAGTCCACCTTCAAGTGAATTTTACCACTTCACATTTAACATGAGAACGTTACAGTAGATTAATTTCATTTCTCTCATCCTAGCTTTTATGTTGTTGTTAGCATACAATTTACTTGTACATATGCTAGAAACTCCATAATACAGTATATCATTTTTGTTTAAAGAGTCATTCTATTAGCGATATGAATAATTAGGAAAAGTCACCATTTCTGGTGTACTTCTCACTATTATGTGGATGCATATTTTTATGTGGTATAATTTACCTTTGGGCTAAAGGAGTTCCTTTAAGGGTTTTGTGTGTTTGGTTGGTTTTTGTGTTGTTTTATGTGATAATGTGGGTCTGCTGGTGTGAATTCTTTCAACTTTTGTGTACCTGAAAAAGTCTTTATGATGCCTTCATTTTGAAAAATCATTTCTCTGGATATAGATGTCTAGTTTGACAGGGTTTTTTTGTTTTGTTTTGTTTTTTGTTTTATTTATTTATTTATTTTTATTTTATTTTTTTAAAGATTTTATTTATTTATTTGACAGAGAGAGAGACAGCCAGCGAGAGAGGGAACACAAGCATGGGGAGTGGGAGAGGAAGAAGCAGGCTCCCAGCAGAGGAGCCTGATGTGGGGCTCGATCCCAGAACGCCAGGATCTCGCCCTGAGCCTAAGGCAGACGCTTAACGACTGAGCCACCCAGGCGCCCCTATTTTTATTTTTTTTTAACTTCCATTAAAGATGTTGCTGGACTGTCTTCTACCATGAATTGATCCTAATGAGAAATCTTTTACTCTCCTTCTTTTGTTCTTGTGAAGATTATGCACCTTTTTTGCTCTGGCTGGTTTTAAGATTGTCTCCTTACCACTGATTTTAAGAAGTTTAGTTATGATGTGACTTGTAATTTTCTTCATACCTCTTGTGTTTGGCATTTGTTGACCTTCTTGGACCCGAAGGTTTATAGCTTTCATCAAATTTCATTTAAAATCATAATTTTTTTAAAAATATATTTTCCCAAGTTCCTTCTCTCTCCTTTCCCTTTGGGGATTCCAATTTCAAGTTCGTTAGGCTGCTTGAGGTTATCCCACAGCTCACAGATGCTCTGTTAATTTTTAAATTTCATTTTCTCTCTGTATTTTATTTTGAATAGTTTCTGTTGCTATGTCTTCAAGTTCACTGTTATTCTGCAATGTTTAATCTGCTATTAATCCCATCCAGGGTATTTTTCATCTCAGACATAGTAGTTTTCACCTCTGAAAGTTTGATTGGGATCTTTTTATATCTCTCATGTCTCTATTTAACTATTTGAATGCATGGAATAAAGTTATAATAATTCTTTTAGTGTCCCCTGCTATTCTCACATCTGTGCTAGTTCTGGTTTGGTTTCAATGGCAACCCTCAGATGGGCCCATTTTCCTGCTTTGCATGGTTGGTAATTTTGAAGGTTGATGATCTTTGATAATATAACAAAAATCTACTTTTGCTGGCACCTAAAACTCTTAAGAAGATTGAAGTATTACCATTTTACATTTACTGTTATAGTATTAAAATTAAAATTTCAAGATGCCTTTATTATTTCAAATGGAAGATACTGTAGTATTCTGTATCAGTTTTTATAATAAAAAATGAATGTCTATATTTTATTAGTTTTATTTTTTTATTTTTATTTTTTAAAGATTTATTTATTTATTTATTAGACAGAGAGAGACAGGCAGTGAGAGAGGGAACACAAGCAGGGGGAGTGGGAGAGGAAGAGGCAGGCTCCTAGTGGAGGAACCTGATGTGGGGCTCGAACTCTGGGATCATGCCCTGAGCCGAAGGCAGATGCTTAATGACTGCGCCACCCAGGCGCCCCCATATATTTTATTACTTTTAAACACATTAGCAAATGTAGAAAATTGCTTTATTTAAAAATTGAATAACTTAACCTAAAAATGCTATTGAATATTTTAAGAACTTGTTTGATGGTGTCCTAACGAAGCTAGAAGGAGCCTGGGAGCAATGTACCTCTTGAACTAGAGCAATGCATTTGTCAAGTAAAGGTGAGCTGTCAGCACCCGTGCAGCTGAATTGCCCCTTTTCCTTGACTAAGTTGCTATTGCTCACATAGGAGCATTTTTTTCCTTAGCTCCTTCCCTGAACTTTAACCAATCTTTTCTTATTCTACTTGATTACTTTTTTAAGGATTTTAAGAAGGTTTTTAAAGTTTTTTTAAGACATCAACAGGAAGATAAAAACTAGACAAGATGTGATTCATCACAGTGACTTGACTTTTCAGAAGTCTTCAAATGCTAAATACACAATCTCTCCAAGATATAGAATTCTTTCTGATTATTATCTCCATTTTAGTAGGTGGAAGAGAGGACTGATTAGATTATTAGAAAATCTCTGTATGCAATTAAGCCCAATTCTTCGATGGTGGCTATCACGGTAGAAAAAATGGCCTAGCCACTAAGCACTGAGTTCAGATTCAGCTATTTCAGTATCCAAAAATATCTCCCATATAACGTAACTATCCGACTGAAGTATCAAGCAGAGAAGAAATTGAAACACAGAGAGTTTTTTCTTTTTCATAAATATTGTGTCTGCTTCATCCCTGGATAGCCAAATGAGATGGAATGGAAACGATGCCATAGGTTTGTCCCTGCATTTGGAAAACTAATTAATTACAGACATTGAATATTCTAATGTTTATGAGGAAAAAATATAAACTTTGCTGCTTTTTACTAACGGTTATTTTTCTCTCTTTCTTTTTCTCTTTCCACAGACCACCACTTTGCATATACAATTTTGTACTTAAAGAAGATAAGGAAGTATTTCTTAGTCCAAGCACATGCACATCAAAGAAAATATAAAATGTCTTCTTCCATCAAATAAAAAAACTTGTGTGTGAATTAAAGAACTTGTAAATGGGAACAATGTATTCTTTTAGAATGCGTTGTTCAATCTGGGATTCAGATATTTCTACTTCCAGAATAAATATTTGAAATAAAAAATATAGAAAAATATTAAAGTGCATATGGTAAAGCATTCTGAATATATTCTTTTTTTTTTTTTAAGAATTTATCTATTTTATTTGAGCAGGATGAGGGAGAGAGAGGGGGCAAGCAGACTCCATGCTGAGTGTAGAGCCCGGTCTTGATCCTGTAACCCTGAGCACATGACCTGAGCCAAACCAAGAGTCAGATAACCAACTAAGCCACACAGGGACCCCACATTCTGAATATACTCTAAAAGCTCTTTATTTCTGTTTACCTCAATCAAATGTTTATCACTGACTGTTTCCCTTAATTACTTATTAATAACAGATACTGCGTTTTCAGAAAAAAAAAGAGAAGCCGATTGCTTCAATACACTGTCTAAATAGTATCATTCTCTACTTCTCAGGCTGCAGTAGTAAAATGAGTGAGTATGTATATTTTTAATTGTAGATTTGTCACTTGGAGAAGTCACTGGGATTAATGTAAATCTTGTAAACATAAGTATAACTTCTGTTTAGTGATCCATTTGGCATTTAGTACTCCATTTGATCTATTTTGCATCGTAAATAAATTTGTTTCTATGGAGCACAATAATATTATGGGTCTGTAATGCTTCAGGTCAAATCTTGGGTCCACTTACTGATGGTGTAAACTTGAGTAGCTAAACTTACCTCACAATGTCTCAGTCATCTAAGAATTTTTGTGAAGATTAAGTCAAGATTTTGACTAGTGTCTGCCCGTAATGATAATAATAATAAAAATAGTTATAGCTAACACATACATCACTGTCTTCCTACACAGTTTAATAATATATATATAAATGAATTATTAAATGAGTTGAGATATATATATATATAAACTCATTTAATCCTTACAAAAACCCTATGTGGTTGGCCTGTTATTTCTACTGATGAAGAAAGTGAAGGATTCCTGGGGCCTCAGCTCCCTCTCACTTACGTCTGAATACTCCCATGGTTTGTTTCATGTATGTTTCTAGACTAATCTGTCTATTACAGTCAGTCTCTATGCTTTTGACTTCTTGGTATATTAGTTTTCTGGGGCTTCCATAACGAAATACCACTGAAAGGGTGGCTTAAACAACACAATTTTATTTTCTCATAGTTCTGGAGGCTGAAAGTCTAAGATCAAGGTGTCAGTAGGCTTGATTTCTTCTGAGGCCTTTCTCCTTGACTTGCAGAGGCTGCCTTCTTGCTGTGCCCTCACATGGTCTTTTCTCTGTGGATGGTGTCTCTTTCATGTGCCTGAATTTCCTCTTCCTATGAAAACACCAGTCAGGTTGGGTGAAGGCCCACCCTAATGGACTCATTTTAATTTAATCATTTATTTAAAGACCCCCATCTCCAATTATAGTCACATTATGAGGTACTGGGGGTTAGGGCATCAGTATATGAATTGGGGGGGCACAGTTCAGTCTATAACACCTGCCATGACTCATTAGTTCCACAATGATGACCTTTGCCTAATAAGTCTTTTGAAGATTAATTGGGACCATTGTGTGAAGACCCTTGATGTATTAGATGTGTGTTCCAGGCAGAAACAAGTAGAAGGCTCCTCACTTTTTGTCTAGGGATCTGATCAGTGCAGCCTGTACCCCCCGACTGTCCGACAGTCCTTGAAGACAGCTCCTTCAGTTTCTGTTTCAGCCCTTCACTCCACAGGCCTCAGACTCAAGTTTGCAGAGATACCTGTTTTCTCCTCTCTGTCAGGTAGGCATTTGCTCATAGACTTCCTACATTCTTAAACAAAACTACAAACCCTAATGTAATTTCACTTTTCTAATCCCCTCCAGTTAATTTGCCAGATAGCCCTAGCAACTTTCAAGTCTCAGTTTGTGATATTAATGACATTTAAAATTAAATAAAATTCACTATAGATATATTATGAGGAGGAGAAATTCTATTCCAGTGTTCCTGGTTGCTTGGGTCTCTGGGTAATAGAGAGACTTATAGCATATTAACGGATCCTGCAAACCTCATAATAAAACTTCCTTGCCATAGGATCTCCCAGGGAAAACTTGAAGGCATAAACTTACAAAATGTTTATAGGTTTCTATATTGCAATAACTTCTCCAGGATCCTAATTCTTCCCATCTTTTTTTTTTTAATAAAGGCAGATAAGGGAAGAAGACTTTGACTCCTCTGACCTCAAGTTCATAGTCTTCAAGCAATATTTTTAATCGTATTTGGTTTTTTTTTAATTTGTGGAAATCATAGATCAAAAATAGAAGAGGAAAAAATGCACTTTTTGGAGGATCATAAAGTTTCTACAGCAATTATCTGGGACAACAAAAGGTACACGTAGACATTATGCACAAAATACGTTATGCCAGGCTGCTTTGAAGGCATGATGTTCTGGAACAGATAGAAAAGGAAGCAAAGAGATGAGATGTTTAGATTCTTTGTCCTTCAGAATGCCTACTTGGCATGAATCATAAAATCAGACTCAACCTTGTCTTTCAAAGTCCTCTCAACAACATAGTTTTATTATTTTTAAGTTAATTTTAGGATTTATCTAATTAAATACTATATTAGTGTTTTATTGATGTGCCTTCTTAGTGTTTCCGTGCAATAATAAACTTTATATTTACAAAAATAATCAGCAAAGCAAGAAATCATGCCTTTGTTCCCACAGTGGTTGACTGAAATGACAAGGAAGTATAATCCTTGACCAATTGGATTTCATTTAGCAAACTATACATTTTAAAAAGCCCAAATTGCATCATTTATAAGCTGTAATACTATTCTAATGTACTGGATAATTGTTTAATTTGTGTGTACGTGTGGCCAAAATAGACAAGGCACAATTATAAGAATACTTACTTATAATTAGTTACATTCATAAAAGTGTTGTTGTGGGTCATAACATTTATGACCTCTGTATTAATCCTATTTTTTGACATTATTATAATATTAATAGCAAACACATAATGCATACTTACTACGGACCAGTCTATGATTGACTGATTAATAGTAAGATCTACGCCCAGGGTGGGGCTTGAACTCACGATCACAAGATCAGGAGTCACATGCTCTACCAACTGAAGCAGCCAGGTGCCCCACCAGCCTGTGTTTTAAGTATTGACTTGCACTATTTCATTTAGTGCTTAAAAATGCCCTGCAAGTTAGATACTTTTATTACCTTCAGTGACCAAGGGGAATAAAAGAGGAAAAGGAAATCTTTGATCAATTGACAATACTTGAAAGATATATTTGTTGTATGTTGGCTATTGAGTATGTAATAGGCATTAGGTAAATGTCTGTGGATGAATAAATGGATGGATGTGTGAACAGGAAGTCAAGGCCACTGGAAAAGAAGCATAGGGCAAAAAGAAGAGCCTGACTCAAAAACTGTGATGTGGTTGGTGAGTGCCTGCCAACTGCCAAGGGGCTTGCTGAATGTAACCCTTCTAGCAAATCACCAGACACATGTGCTGGTTTTCTGGAGTATGCTTTTAGGATCTTAGTATGAAGACCCTGTTAAAAGTTACCAAATACCTGAGTCCTGCCCCAAGGAAATATAATCTGCTTCTCCAGGTGGCATAAACAATGCTGTCAGAGAACATCAGTGGAAGACTTTGGGGTTATGAAATGTAGGACTTCAAAGCACAGATAACATTTTCATTCATAATTTCTTTTTTCCCATGAACATGTGGTACATGAAAAAAGAAGAAAATATGGGAGGTGAACAGCTGGTTATGCAGATGGTGTTGAATTGAATTTGGATTTCTGTATCATGGCTTAAGTTTCTGGAATGCTAGGCTCTTGGCTAGGGGTAGAATTATTTCTCACGGGGACATGGAAGAATGTGTTTGCATGTGGGCTAGCAGTCATGATTAAAGTGTTTCAAATGGAACATAATATTGCAGAAAGTGTTTGAAGATTCAAAGCAACAGATCATTCCCCCAGATTCTCTAGGACTCCGTTGAACACTTTTCCAGCTTTCCTGTTTGATCCCCATTAGCACCTTCCAATTCTTAACTCAGATTTGTCCTCACTTCTCACTTGGTCCTTTTCTTGGCCTTTTCCATAGTTAACTTGTTATGTCTCACCAAATCACTTCTTCCTTTGCTTTCACCTCCTCCTGTGTTTCCCAGAGATGATATTTTATGTCCCTGTTACAGCATGGGCTATTAACTCTTCGCTTACTTGTCTATATCCATCACAAGGATGTGATCTTCCTGAGTAGGACATTTTGTATTATACATCTTTGTATTTTCAGGGTTTAGACCAATGCCTTGACTGTTTCAGGGGTCTCATAAATATTTGTTGAATGATAAATGCAGAATTAAATGAAGCAGTAAGTTTCTTTTCAGCTTTGTCAGGAAGAGTAGGCAGTCACCATTTGATTGCAGGCTATTTAGAAGAACAAAATGTTACAAGTCGTTCTGGTTGGAGATCACAGAGCTCTACAGTACAGCAAATTTAAGATTATCTGTGTGTTAAACTCTTTTCTAAAAATATAGTAAAACCAGATTTTAACATTAGATGATGTTAGTCAAGACAGAGTACTTAAGAACAATTTGCATTTAGAACTGAATTCAAAAAAATTCTTCCACATAAATCATTAAAGTATTAAAACACTAACACTCAGAACACATAGAAGAATGATAAAATTCAGGTCTTTTGAAAACAACTCCCTGGAAAAGGAAACAATTTAAAGGTTAAAAAAAAAACCAAAATCTGCAGCAGGCGTAGATTCTGAAATCACTGGACCTTTGTCAGTTGAACTTGCCATAAGCTATCAAAGGGTTTTTTACTCTCCAATACATGTTAGTGTTGTGTTACACTTTAACATTTGGTAGGAGAGGTGCTTAATTGGGAAAATAGCTATAGAAAAAGTTTTCAAGATGAGGGTTGTCAAAGTAAATGAAGAAGGAAGGACTTAGAAAGTGGGCTTACTCTTAGCAAAGACTCTTTTAATTGGGAGGGGGTATGAGATGAGAGAGAGAGTGACAAAGAGAATTAGAATATATATTAAGAATACACTTTATCTTAATGATCAAACTAAGTGTATTCTTAGAACCACATGACCTAGGACACCACCCCCAAGAAACTTTCATTCTGAAACACAAGATACAATTTCTGTGAAATAATGAGTTACTTATCATAAGGACTATCTTATTTCAACCATATTTTCCCGCAATCTGTACCAAAGAAAACAACACTTGACCAATATTTATAGATTTGAATATAGGTGCAGTTTTAATATAAAGTAAAGAAAAATTTGGAAGACACCACAGGGTTATGATGATGGCAGCCAACAGTGATAGATTCACCGTTACCTCTCTTTCATTTGAACAAGTCAAGGAAATACACAGAATCTAGGATTAAAAATATCTATAATCTAGGAAAATTACTTATAATCTTACAAACTTCAGAAGGAAGTTATAATAACCAAACATAAATGGGACATTGAGGCAGATACTTGAACTGAGAATAGGGGGTGGGAAGAGAATTTGACCCATTGCACAGTGATTCCATTTCACTTTCCAACCAGAGGTGTGTGGTCATTTATCTACTGGACTCAGTAACTTTCTGAAAGCAAGAAAATTTCCACTCTCCACATTCTACAGTATTTCACTTTCTAGTCATCAGTAGCCCACAAACCCAGGAAAATTATACTATTGGAAATACATATACACAGACTACGGTGGCTTTCCACCTGTGGTAGATTGTTTTAGTAATATCACCCAATTTGTTCAAATCTCCCTGTAACCATTCCCATAGATAACACCCTCAAACCCTGAATCTGAGCTTGAACACGTGCCTCCTTTGGCCACTGGGACAATGGCAAATGTAAACCGACCTGAGACCTGACAAGTACTTGCTGCCCTCGGATCCCAGAGGCATCATGTTAAAATGCCCAAGCTAGGCTGCTGGAATGATGAGACAAGGAATGTAGGAGAATTGAGACACCTCAGCCAACGACTGCCACCCAGCAGATTGACCACAGACACAGATTGGTAGATTTGGCCCAGACCTGAAGAAACACAATAGACTCACAAAATCATGAGGGAAATACAGTTGTGGTCGTTTTAAGACACTGTTTTGGGATGGTTTATTATGCAGCAAAAGTCAAGCAATATGCTTTCTGAAACATGAAATAGGTATAGCATGGATCATTGCAAGAAAAACTATGTGCTGCATCTAGAATGTGTAAATCAGACATGTCTACATAGATATTCATTTGTTCATTCAAACATGCATTGGATGTATATTGTGTGCCTGACATCTTGCTGGGGACACAGCCATGAGGAAAAGGGAGCATGTTCTTGAACTCAATAAGCTTCAAGCAAAGAATAAATAAGGTAACAAAAATTTAATTTCAGAGATTGGTAAGGAAAATAACAACGAAGAGAGATAATGATATTAGAGGGACTGAGTTAGTTGAAATGGTTGAAAGCCTCCCCGAAAGATAACATTTCGGCAGAAGCCTAGATGCCAAGACGGAACCATCCATACAAGGGTCTAGGGAACAGCATTTCCAGCAGAGGGTATCGCAAGTGTAAGGACCTGAGGAATGAAAGTGTGTTGGAGGAATAGGAAGAAGGCCAGTGGAGCCAGGAGTTCAGCAATCCAAAGAATGGTGGCAAGAGTTGAGGTTGATGACATTGGCAGAAGCCAGATTTTAAACATCTTCTTGGCCATGGTAATAGTTTGAATTTTATTCTAAATATAATATAAAACCATTAATATCATTCAAACATAAGAGTAACAGTGTTTGTATTTCATTATTGGAAGGCCATTTCCAATAGGCAGGTAAGTTGGAAAGCAGAGGAACTGCTAAGAAGGCTGTGTGATCATGGTGGCTAGGTCCATGGTGTTTTTGTTGTTGTTGTTTTGGTTTGGTTTGTTTGTTTTGCTGGATGTAGTGGTTAGACTCAAGTATTTTGAAGGTAGAACTATAACACGCCAACTTATTAAATATGGAAATTGAGGGAGGAAATGTCCAGCATGACCTCATCTTAACTAACTTCACCTGCAAAAACCCTATTTCCAAATAATGTCACATTCTGAGGTTTTGAGTGGACATGGATTTTGGGGGGAGACACTATTTAAGCCAGTACAAAATCCAAACCTCAGCTCAAAAAAATAGAAGGACAAAATAAAACTTTATTAAACTACAAAGAAAAGAAAACACTTTTAAGATAATAGTGCATGTCTTAAATCAATGTTTTTCAGTTAATTAATACAACAGCCAAGTTACTCTTGCTGACATCAGAATCAAGGTAAGGAAACCTGTTATCACTCTTAGTAGTTGTTATTATCTGGAAATTTTGCCCAAATAAAATGTGAAATGGAAACATAAGTATATAAAAAATATGTATAAATTTGAGAGACAATAAAGAAGGTATATATGATATATAGCTTAAGTAGGAATATTATATAATACACTTAAGCAACATATTATATTATGTATTACCACCATGCACAAACACCATTAACTTTGAGTCCTCCCCTTTTCTAAAGTTAATAATAGATGGTAATACTCCACACCAACAAAACACAATAGAATCAGCTACCCTTGTAACAAATAAGAATGCTGTAAAGTGATAGG
This sequence comes from Ailuropoda melanoleuca, assembly GCF_002007445.2. Taxonomy (NCBI): domain Eukaryota; kingdom Metazoa; phylum Chordata; class Mammalia; order Carnivora; family Ursidae; genus Ailuropoda; species Ailuropoda melanoleuca. The sequence goes on from NC_048218.1 coordinate 27,596,518, forward strand.
ATGTAAAAGAATACAGAAAAATTAATAACTTCTCTATATTCCTAAGTTTGAAAACACTGAAACTACCATTTTAAAATAAATATAATTCACATTGGCAAAAAAGTATAGTATACCTGGCATGTTATTTTAATGAAACATTGATTTTTTTTTCTGTTTATGTACATATCGATTGTGGAAGCATGGAAAAACAAAAAGAAGTGAATTTAAAAATCATAAAATCCTATCCCTATTAGCATTTCCTCTTAATTTCTATTTTTCTCTCCCCACTTCACTAATGCACTCCAAACCTGTATCTATGTATAAAAATGTACATTAAAAATTTTTTAGATCTTTTCATCCATAACTTAGAAGGGTCTGAGACATTACCCTACTCGCAAGCTTACAAGTTTTCCTGCCACAGTGAGTGGATGCTGGCTGAAGAAAAGACTTCTGGCTCAGAGGGAGAAACACCGTATTGCTCTTAGCAACAGGATAGCCGAGTACACAACTCTCACAGGGCGACACAAAGGGGCCCAGCAATATCTGCAGATCGTACTATAGAGAACAACCACAAGCTTAGGGAATCTATATCGTTTATTATAGCAGTTCACTTGCCAGGACTTTTCCCCAGAGAGAGATGTGCTCAGCCTTTGCTCCAGAAGGAGACACTGCTTCTATACCCCAAGCCGGTTTTCTATACAGACATTCTTGAAAAGATATTCAAACAAGGCAGCCAGTGCTCACAAATTGTGCAGAAATGAGACTGCCCAAGAACACCCCCCAAAATCCAGTTTTTTTAAATCCAGTTTTTTAAACCAGTTCTTTTTCTACATAATTATCCACCCTTAATATGCTATCATGTTCTAAAATGGTATTAAGGATGACTTCAATTTCTGAACCTAGAAGGGTACTGTGACTTTAATTTCATTTAGTTCTACTTTAACTAGAAATGATTGAAATAACTAAGAGTTATTACCTTTATATTATTATGAAAAAATAACAATAATATTGTGTGATGACATATAAAAATTATGCCAGTCATCATTCCTAGTTGCAACAGTGGGTGTAGTGTTTATTTTCTGTTATAAAATTGATGGACTGCAAATAAAGAGATTAGAAGAAATGAATTAAATGATTCATTTTCAAATGTAGGCAGGGTAAAGTGGAATTGGTTTCTGAGAAAAAAGATGTCAACAGAAATGCCCATGAAATATCATCCCTTAATGGCAAAGACTTCCTGGACATCAGAACACCTAAATCAGGTAGAGGAACTCTGTGGAGGTGCTGGATATACCAACTCTTACAGTTCAAGGAACAAAAATAGACTCAACATGAAATACCTACCTTCAAGGCTACTGAACACGGGACACCTACATCGAGGCAAGGAATCTAGTTCACAAACATCCCTATTTCTGACCCAAAAGAGCCCGAGAATGGGCTTCTTTCTGAAGCATTTTATCAAGATTAAAAATACTCTGCCCACTTTCTCTACATTTTACCAGATTGAGTGTATCTATTTATAACTGTGCAACGAACATACAAACTATGTGTTTCGGCATAAAACGTTGTGATGAATAAATTTATAAGAGGAAAAATGCTGTGCCTCTGTTACTGTCGCTCTTTCCTCCCTGAAATCTCATTTTGTAGAATAAGCGACAGAAGGATATTGGTTGTCCTTCAGGACTTCACATCTTAAACACTTCTGAGTGCGTTTCCAGAGAACCGCAATGTCTAGGATTCTGACTTTGTGGGAGGAGTACTCCTACAACCGGTCTGTGGTGACTCGTGGTTTCAAGTCCAAGCCCAGGAGCCAGGCTTCCAGAGTTCAAATGTTGGATCTGCCACATACCATCTGGTGATCTTCATCTGACTACTTAAGCTCTCTGCCTTAGTTTCCTCAGCTGAGGAATGGTGGTAGTAATCATGCTTTCTTCACAGGGTTGGTGTAAGGATTAAGTAATTATAATGTCTGGCACATAATAACAGTACACTATTATCTGCATGTGGGCTAACTACTACCTTTACACACGGTAGAGGCAAGAAGCAAGGCATTGGTCACTGGTCAGCGACTTTAGAAGTTACAGAGCAGTCGTGCTGTGTGAACTGTATATGTCGGGGCAAGATTGTGCTCTGAGGTCATTAGAAGCTGGTCATCTGGCTGGATTGTTAGCCAGATGGTCTCCGTTCAGAGACTGCCTGAAGCATTTTCTTTTACTAAGACATTATTTATTATTATTATTAATTTTAAAGCAGTTTAAGTTTCACAGCAAAAATGGGAGGAAGTTACAGAAATTTCCTATATATCCCTTTGTAGGGATGGCTGACAATACTGACTCCAAATTAGCTACTCCATCTTGTTTATGTCTGTGCAATGGCCTTCCCGTAGGCCCCTTAGAGGTTATTGTATATCCTGACTGGAATGCAGGAAGACTTGTTCTGATCTTCCCTAAGGCCGTTGATAACTAGTAGAGATAACACAGTTCTTCCCCTCCCTCCCCTCTGGCACACAGATGGCATCACTTTAGATAACTAGTAGCCCCTCCCTCTATAAAATCCAGACTTTGCAGAGAATAACTGCCTAGTGCCTGGATCACGTGCCCACCTGACCCCCTCCCTGTCAGTGAGTTACCCTGAATAAAATTGTGTAAGTGGTGAGGAATGGCTTGCTTTGCTTTTTGGTCTCAAAGTGCCTTCTTAGTGTGGAAGATACTTTACTGCCCCTCCTCCACCTTATAACACTTCTGCTCACACGCTTGGGAGCCTCTCTCGTTATGAACATCCCCCACCAAAGTGGTACATCTGTTACAATGGATGAATCCACATTGATACATCATAATCACCCAACCTCCACAGTTTACATTATAGTTTGCATAGTTAACATTCTTGGTGGTGTACATTCTATGGGTTTGGACAAGTGTAAAATGACATGCATCCATCACTACAATATCATACAGAGTATTTTCCCTGCATAAAAAACCCTGTGTTCTCCTTATTCATCCTTCCCTTCTCTCCGACTCATGGCAACCACTTGTCTTTTTACTGTTTCCATAGTTTTAGTTTTTACTGCTTCCACTTTTACTGTTTCCCTAGTTTTGCTTTTTTTTTTTTTTTGTTTTTTTTGTTATGGAATCATACAGTATAATAGTTAGGCCCTCAGAGTGGATTCTTTCACTTAAAAATATGCATTTAAGAGTCCTCCATGTCTTTTCATGGCTCAGTAGCTCATTTCTTTTTAGCACTGAATAATATTCCATTGTCCAGATATACTACAGTTTATTTATCCATTCACCTACTGAAGGACATCTTGGTTACTTGGAAGTTTTAGCAATTATGAATCAAGCTGTTATAAACACCCATGTGTAGATTTTTGTGTAGACATAAGTTTTCAATTCCTTTGGGTAAATACTAAGGAGCATGTTTGCTGGATCATATGGTAAGAGTATGTTTGGTTTTGTTACAGGATTTTTTCTCTGTTGGTGCTGAAAAGGTTGCCATCAGGGTTTCTAAATCGAGGGGTTTTCATGGGCTTGTCAGTGGGCTGTTTTAATCTGATGAACCCTCCCTGCGCCTGTCATCCAATCAGGTTTTTGTCACCTATCTATCATGTGGGAAAGGGTGGAGGACTCCTCCCAGGATAGTGTAAAATCTTTGTAAGGGTGGTTTCCTCTTAGTGCCGATGCCCCTTGTCCCTGATTGCCTGCCTTCCAACTATCTTTCATCAGTTTTATAAGAAATTGCTAACCTGCCTTCCAAAATGGCTATACCCTTTTATATTACCACTAGCAACGAGTGGAGTTCCTCTTGCTATCCCTCCTCACAGGCATTTTGTGTTGTCAGTGTTCTGGACTTTGGCCATTCTAATAGATAATGTAGTGGAATCTCACTATTGTTTTAATTTGCATTTCCTTGATGACATATGATGTTGAGCACATTTTCACATGCTTTTTTGCCATCTGTACATCTTCTTTGTGAGGTCTATTAAGGTCCTTGGACATTTTTCAGTTGGGTTGTTCATTTTCTTATTGTTTAGTTTTAAGACTTCTTTGTCTATTTGGATAAGTTCTTTATCAGATGTGTCTCATAAATATTTTGTCACAGTCTGTGGCTTGGTCTTCTCATTCTCTTGGCATTGTCTTTCAGTGAGCAGAGGTTTTTAATTTTAATGAAGTCCAGCTTATCAGTTATTACTTTCATGGATCATGCCTTTGGTGTTATATCTAAAAAGTCACGGTCGTGCCAAATGTTGTCGAGGTTTTTTTCCTGTGTTATTTTTTAGGTGTTTAATATCTTTTTGTTTTATATTTAGATCTATGATTCATTTTGAATTGATTTTTGTAAAGGGTAAGAGGATTGTCTAGATACACTGTTTTTTTTTTTTTTGCATGTGATGTCCAGTTGTTCCATTGTTCAACCACTATTGAAAAGACAGTCTTTGCTTTGCCTCTCTGTATTGCCTTTGCTGCTATATCTTAGATCAGTTCACTGTATTTATGTGAGTCTATTTCTGTGTTCTCTATTCTGTTCCAGTGATTCTTCTGCCAACACCACACTGTCCTGGTGACTGTAGCTTTATAGTAAGTCTCAAAGTCAGTGTCATACTTCCAACTTTGTTAATCTCATTCAATATTGAGCTAGCTCTTTCTTGAAGTATTTTTTTAGAGAGCATATCTCTGAAGACTTGCTTCTGCAGCTTTGCAATATTTTGCAAACACTCAAGTGTTCCTCATGTATCTCCTTGAAAGGAGTGGAGTTACTATGTACTTAATCATCTCAATCTCAATAAGCCTTACTCAAGTATGACAGATATATGGATTACAAAAATGGAAAAGTTTGAATTCTGAGACTCAAAGAACTTATATTGTATTAGGAAAGCTACTTGTATAACCATATGTTGCAATACCACATGATAACTGCAGAAATAATGATTACTCCAAGGTGTGGTATGGAGAAAGGCTAAGTATCAGCTTCAGTGGAGGAGGTTGGGGAAGGCTTGACTGGTAATAGAGATGATTAAATTTGTTCTTGATGAAGGAGTGGAGGCACCGATGGCTGAGGAGGCAGTGGTAGCAGTGGCAGTGGCTCTGGAGGCCCCAGTGCAAGTCCTGGCTTTGGCCCCAGTCCCACCATGGTGATGCTCACTGAGCTGCTGGTGCTCCTGGCCCCCCTTCTGGCCACAGCCTTGGACTACTTCATCAGGATCCACAGGCACAAAGAGGAGTACTTCTTGGAGCAGGTCACCTCGGGCACCAAGATGGGCTTCATCTTCAAGATGGCAGACGGCAGCTTCTTACCAACATCGATGTGGAGATGACAGGGCCTGATAATAAAAGAATGTATAAAGGAGACTGAGATGCTAGTGGGAAATACACATTTGCTGCTGACATAGATGGAACACAGTAGGTTTTGTTTTAGCAACAGGATGCTACCATGACTCCAAATATACTGATGTTCTCCATTGATATTGGGGAGGTCCCCAGAGGACAAGACATGGAAATAGAAGCTCACTAGAACAAGCTGGAAGAACTGATCAATGAGCTGGCAGGGGTGGCGGCAGCTGTCAAGCAGGAACAGGAGTCCATGGAAGTTCAGGAGAGGATGCACAGACCGATCAACAATGGCACAAGCAGCAGAGTGGTCCTTTGGTCCTTCGCTGAAGCTCTTGTTCTCATTGCCATGACACTGGGACAGATCAACTACTTGAAGAAATTTTTGAAGTCTGGAGGGTTGTTTAAAAAGACTTTTTTGGATGATCTCAAAATCATAATTCACCATTTACCAAACATCTTTGTCATACCAATGTCATTAGTTTCTACATTTTTTTCAGAACGGTACTTATGTACAGTTATGTACTCACAGTGCATGTTTCTTTGTGATTAGTAGATATTGGGGAAAACACCTTTTTAGGAAAGTTATGGTGAAAATTTGACACTCGATTGGTGTAATTTTTTATTTGAATTCTGCCTCCGTTATACAGGCCTGTCAGAACTCAAACACTGTAAATAAAATATAGGCATATAGTCCTGATTATATCTTCTTTTCCTTTTGTTTTCACGTAAAATGCAGTCTGTTCAGACTAGTACTTTAACTAAAATGCCTGCATTCTTTGGATCCCTTATCCTACAGTTGGAGTCATTAAAGATTCATTCTGTTGAGTCCTTATGAGAAACAGCAGTCTGAATCTTGACGTTTTCCTACCCAGCCTATTGGCAGAGTTCTGACTGGAGCATAGGACCAGGCTGGTACTTTTATACTTGTCTGTTTTGTGTTTTCCTTTAAAAATAAGACCTAAACCAACATTTTTCCCGCCTAAATTTGTATGTTGAACGTTAGGACTCGATCACCTCCAGATTGAATTGATGAAACAGCAGCTAATAACCGTTTGTTGGTTTCTGCCCAACCTTGTAAGAAGTCTCCATTAAAGCCAGTTCTCTGGGTGTTCCTGCGAACAGTAGCTCTTCACTTTCTATGCTGGCCCATCCGCTTTCTCCACTCTTGCTGTGTGGGAAGTGTGCATTCATGTAACTGGAAAAAAACTGGATTTCTGATGCCAAGGGTTAAAGCCTCTTGAATTTCACTGCCATGATATACAGCCAGTATTTTATCTTTGATCAGTGGTATTTTGGCCACTGTTTATTTAGGGTACTGAGCGTCACTGTCAGTACTAGGATTTCATTTTTGTTTTTCTTGGGACATTCTTTTTTTGGGTATGTGAATTTTGTCTTGTATAAAATGAAATGACCTTCTCTTGGTCTCTGATGATGAGTTTAAAATTAAAAGAGCATCTGGTTGTGGCATATAATCCAGGATTGTATTGTGACTGATGTATATTAATTACTTGTACATGTGTTTTGTATCTTTGCAAGGGGAAAACTGGAAGTAATTAGTTTTATATAATTAATTTAATTTTGTTACAGGTTTTCATGTTCAGGATAAACAATTTTTCATCCTGGGTTGCAATTACTTGCAACAGTTTAAGACGATTGTATTTTACCTTAAGACAACTGTTTGTTTGTTTGGGTGTTTGTTTGTTTGGTGTGTTTGAAAACCCTGCAAAATTTAGTTAAAGGATGTAAACTTAGAATTCGTTGTTATCTAATCTGTCCCATTCAGTAATTAAATAATTCTTTTTAAAAACAAACAAACAAAATTCGTTCTGGATGGATAGCTGGAGATTAATACACGCAAAGAGAGAGGTATAGAAGAGAATAGAATGTAGCCTGGTAGACTTGAAGACAATGAGTTAGGAAGGAAGAACAGAAGGGATACAGGCAGGCCAGATTACGTGAAGTTTTGTGTATCACAGAAAAGGATTTACTCTAAACAGGAGCTATTTAAGATTCTCAGGTAAGAACCGGGCATGAGCATACTTGCGTTTTCAAAAAGACGTATCTCTCATATGCTTTACTGAAGAGGTTTTCTCCAACCCCAGTGCTGGGGCTCTGGGCATACGAAGAAGGATAATAAAAGACATTAGGTAAGCAAGGCGAGCACCTTCAAGAAGAAGGAGAAATTAGTGCAGCGATGCATTGACATTTTGCCACAACAGCCTAGCAGGAGTGAAAGAAGAGTTTATGTGTTGTATAGATGTGGCCTTCTAATGAGGCATAATTTTTTTCATCCCTTCTTCTAAAACGTATTGAGACCCCTTTCCACCCCTATCAAAGTGAAAATCTAGTGGAAGTCCTAAGGTGGGCTCAAATGGAGTAAGGGGCAAAACAAGAGAAACAATTAAGAATTACTGTGTCCCATCCACTTAACAATCATATGGGTTTTATTTTAAAAGACGTAATAGGCTTTCTGTCCGGCAATAGCAGGGACGTGGGGGAAATGGCAGGATGAGTTGACCTACATAGTAGAGGTAAATCTGGACAGTTCCTGCTCTTTGAGGGGCTACTAGTAGAAGTGGTTTGCAAATCCATGCCTGCCAAACGTGCATATTCTAAATGAGTTGGTTCCATCCTCTCTAGACTTGAATTGCATCATATCTCTGTCATTTGTTCTCCAGAATAAGGATATTTTTTATTTGTTCTGCTTCTGTTTGTTTGTTGTTGTTTAATAGAGATCATGATAAAGGGTCTTTAATGTTCTTTTTATTTTCTCTTTTTTTCCTAGGAAAAAATCACTGACTCACAACTATATGTATCTGCTTACATCCCTGTGTGGGGGAGGAGAAAGGGATAGAAATCTCCCCAGTTTTCTCATTGAGGAAATTCAAATTTTCATGTGAGCACAATTGAATATATAAATTGAATATGTAATTTAGGCTGTGAATACAAAGAAATATCTACTTATATTTATTAATCATACTTACTATGTAAGAAATTTAGATTTCTTAGACATTTTTAGAAATTCTCACACTTAGGGGCGCCTGGGTGGCACAGCAGTTAAGCGTCTGCCTTTGGCTCAGGGCGTGATCCCGGTGTTATGGGTTCGAGCCCCACATCAGGGTCCTCTTCTATGAGCCTGCTTCTTCCTCTCCCACTCCCCCTGCTTGTGTTCCCTCTCTTGCTGGCTATCTCTATCTCTGTCAAATAAATAAATAAAATCTTTAAAAAAAAAAAAAAAGAAATTCTCACACTTAGAAATTCTCACATTTCATGAAATAATTTAATCAAACTCTTCACATACATTTTTTATATCAATGTCTTCTTACCAATTAAATCCCCTTTAGTGTTATCTAACAGGGTTTTCTAGGCCATACTTTTCATGTCTGTCCAAGTTGTCTGAGTTTTGGAACTTTTGAAATCTGTATATAATGTGTCACGAGGAATTTCCTATTGCTTGTTTAAGGGTTTAATCTCTTGGCATGACACAGAATCAAAATGTACTAAAAGGACATATATCCAGAGTTCTCTGCCCTGGAGTCAAAGCTATTACCAATTTCTTCTTTATCTCACTGGAATTAGAATTTTCATTTAAATAATCATTAAAGTTGTATTTATTTGGAATTTTGATGTCACACCATTAGGAATAATCATTGTCTTTGATAAAATAATCCCCCCCCCTTTTTTGGTAGCTTGACTCTGATGGGTCTAAAACTGTCCTAGATTGGGGTAAAGGAGCCAGGACTTTATAAACCCACATTGACCAGTCTTTGGATATGATCTGTCTCTGAGAAGGGTCTGTGAACTTTCATGACATGTTTTTATTCAGCTATGACATTACTGCAAGGTGTCAGCTGTCAGCACCCCTAGGAGCTAGGAGAATGGTGCTTTAGTCCTGAAGACGGCATCTGGATGGCAGAGCACAGCCTTGGTAAGCAGAGCCAGAGCGTGGGGGTGGAGGGTAGTTAGGTCCTTAGTTGACCATCTGTCCACACAAGCTGCTGCTGGCCTCTGCTTTGTCGATCCCCACATGGCTCATTGAGGCCCAAAAGCCCAATGTTGTTTCTTTCTCATATTTGGAGTGCAAAAATCCTCTCATGAGTCTGCTGATGGCCCCTTCTGCACAAACACCATTGTAGTTTTTTGTCTTTTGTTTTTTTTCTGGGACCTTTACATCTCATGGGATGTTTCTAGGAAATTACTTCTAGGTCTCCTCTGCTGATCAAGGGACCTTCTGTTTTCCCCTCCTTTCAACCAGAGAGAGGGAATGCAGAGGTGTGGAGAGTGGATTTTTTTCCTAATCTGGGGAAAATCTGTCTCCTTTCACAATAATACAGTGTTTCTCATTCATCAAAATACTTTCCTCCACTAGTTCCGTGATTCTTTTAAATTCTCTGTAAGGGCTATGTTTTTAGAAGTCAGAAATAATTGTAGGTTACTATTCCTTTCCATAAAATGCTTTCTTTCCATTCTTCTAAATTAGTGAACCCAGAATCACTTTGCTCCTAGAACTGGGCAAGAAAACCTAGAAAAATACTGGAAGAAAAACAAGAAAATAATACAACAACCCAAAATTAACATCACAAAAACACCACAGCCACTATATTTGTACTATAGGGTGGTAATGAGAAGAAGGGAACAGTTTCAAGAGATAAGAAAGAGAAAATCCACATTATAAACCCTCATCACACTGTATTCAGATTGTTTATGGTGTGGTTTCTCCATTACAACTCAATTCCTTAAAAGTAGGGATTAAGTATTTTCATTAACATATCTCCAATATCTAGGGGGTTCTTGGCATATAATAAAATCCTGTGTGTCTTATTCAAATTTCAAGTGTCTCCAATGTTAGCTGTTTCTAGTCTGTTTCCCTGGTTCTCCAAAGAAAAACTAAGTACTCTTCTCTACTCCCAGGTATAGTATATACACGTGTGCTATAACATTTATGATTTTTTCTTTGCGATCATTTGTTTACATCACCTATCTCCTGCCTTGGACCTAGAATTCCTCAAAGCCAGAAGATATGAACTATTTATCTTTTCCTTAGTGATATTTACTGGTTAACTGACTCTTCAATCCGGGGGTAACATTCATAGTTACAGTAACATAGACGAGTATTAAGTTCTGTGATGTGTGCCACTGACACCTCAGTCTGTAGCAAAATTTAACTAATTTTTTAAAAGCAGGGAAGTGGGTTGTATATATTAGAAATGTATATACTAAGTTAGTTAAATAATGAGATGGGTTTAAATTTCAGCTTCTTGCAACACCTACCTAATCAGAAAAATTCATTATCTAAAACTGCCATATAATCAAGATTCCTTTTTTTTTTAAAGAAATCCCAAACAACATTGAGGTTTTCTATCTTTTTAATGCTATTATGAATTGGATTTTAGAGGTTATAAGGTCAAGTTTTCACCAGTAAAACATACAACACATTGTCACAAGAGGGCAGCCTTTTAACACGAATTGTTCCTCAACCTGTATGCGTTCCTTGAAATTTTAAGACAATTACATAAAGCCACACAAATAATAACACAAAACGTTCAAGCAAATGCTTTGCTTTAGGCATGGTGGGTTTTTTTCTTCATTACTGCTAACAAAAAATATTTTAAATCTATAAAGAAAACACGGGCTGAATTGTCTCTTGTAGAAAGATGGCTTTACATGGAGTATACCTGAGTTGAGTACACCAAAGTTTTGTATGACCAAATGCAAGCTGGAGGCATCCAGACTGATCTATTAGCCATGGGCAAATTAATATCATTGGATTGCTTGTTTCTAAATTTTTAAAATTTTAAGTGTCTAAAGACACAATGCTATTAGATATATTGATAAAGACTAAATTGCAAGATGTGGTGGTATGTGGCTGGGCTTGGTCTGTAACACAGCTGAGTAGAATTACTTCTCCCAAAGTCATGAGACATTTCCAGGAGTAACACATGGTGTTATAACTACTTGCGCCTCCCCCCCCCCCCCCCCCCGTTGCCCCACCTTGCTCCAATTTGGGTTTCTCTTCTTACTGAGTTGGAAACTCTCCCAGCCAATTGTGGCCACACAAGCCCTCCAGGTGATTCTAATTGAGGACTATTAGCAGCTACTGGCAGAGAGTAACAAAGGACCAAATCTCCCTGTGTGGTTTAAAGACTGCATCTAGGTTTTCAGCCTTAATACCTCTCTCTTATCCAGAGCTTGGCCCTTTAGCTGCCCTCCCCTCCCCCTTTCCTGCTTCTGACACATCAATATCTATAGGCTGTATTCACCTCCCTATCTCTAGGACCAATCATGACCTATGGCAGAAGGGATTGAAAGGCCTCATTTCTGAAGTTGTGTTTGTACATCACCTCTGACAGTTGTAGATTATTCCATTTATAATCATGAGACGGAGGAGTCTTTCTGTGACCCCATCCTGGACACTGCTATCAAAAAATAGTGAGGCGCTTAGTCAAACTAGGGCATGTCACACAATGGGTGGAGTGACAAGGGAGCTTCATAATGATCCTGTGGACCTGAGATAAGAAATGTGTGTTCTCCAGATCTGGCAGATCTGGGGAGGATTTGTGGTTGTTTTGGGGACAAAGTGGGCACAGCAATGATCTTCAGGGACTAATGACTGAGACTGAAAGTGTGAGTCTATCTCGGTGGTTAACATTTGGTGCTACTTCCAGCCCACTGCGAGATCTTAACAACAGGAAACTCCCGTCTGGTCCCTGGAATCTAGATCCAGTTCTGGGAAGAGAATGGAGGAGAATCTGAATTCATAATTAAATTTTACCACCTAGCGGCTATATACATGTCATGTACATGCAAGTAGCCACTGTCATTCATTTGGTGGCAACTTACAGCAATTATCAGCGTTGTACTAGGAGGGAATAACTTTCTTAGTAAAAAGTAATCCTTTCCTTTATACATTTATAAATTGATGGAAATGTCACACATCTGTCAAGCCATCTGCAAACATGGAGCACACTATGATCCTTATCCCTAATGATCAATAACATGTACACAGCTGATCTTCATGTGAGATGGAGTGGAATTTGTTTAAATTAGTGAGATTTTTAAAATCTTTATTTTACATCCTGGTAAAAAAATCATAGTAACTCAACAACTTTCAATCTAAAATATACATTTTTAATGCATTTTGAATTTCATTAAACTTATTTTGTATCAAAGGAGAAGCTCATTAAATTCTTTGGAAGAGCTAAAGCGAAAGTTTTAAAATATAAATTACTAGGGAAGTTGGATAGTATATCAGCAAAATATGTAAAGTTATATTGAAAACATTTCATCTATAAATGATAAGGCACTGAATCTAATCACTATAGGCCATTTTGGTCTCAAGCTAAAAAAAATGTGATTAAAGCTGGAAAGAATTACTAATGACAATATTAAAAAAAATATATATGTATATATATTTATATTATTATGATATGAACTTGGTTAACTTTTATATTCTCTATAATTCAAAGCCTTATGCCCCATTAATCAGTATTTTATGCATTGAATGTAATTAGATAAATTGTTCGATTTGTAGCTTAAGGATTTTAGATGAGCAAACTCTAAAAGAAATACTTGTAAATTAAATATTTTGAAAGGCAGTGATAATACGTTTTTAACACCAGATTATTGAAATTAAGCCATTTCTATGTGATGTGGTATAGTCATTTCCTGTGTATTAGACAGATTGGGGCCTAAATGATGACAGCAGTTAGGAATTCCATGGAATGATGTAGCTCTGCCGTTGAGACTTGAAATTTCTTTTTGATTCTACTCTGAGTGTACTTCTCTTTCTCTCTTTAAATGAACAGCAAAATTACTTAGGTAATTTTCAGCTACATTCCTGGGTCTGGCATATAAAATATGTCAAAACTATAATCATTTATCAATAAGTATTGGTTAAATAAATGGATATATTATACCCTCTAAGTGTCAAGTTTATAGTCAAAACTCACTGTTATATAGAAGAGTAGAGAAATTGAATGAGGTTGATGTAGTTGAACACGACAGAGCTTTATAAGTCTGTAAGTCTGACTGCATGGTGGAAACCTTGGGGACTTTAAAACAAGAAAGGTAGAAGTCTGAGTATTACCCGTTTACATACTGATTCCGTTCTTATGGATATTTTAAGTTTTTCAAGAAAATTTGTGGTTTTTAAGTAATAGAAAAAGCAAATGTGACAATAAACATTCCAGTTAATTTACAGAATTTAATTAAATTTCGTGTTTAGAAAGCATACAATTCAACCAATATTTTTTCCTCTCTATTCTTCCTTTTGGAAAAAAAAAATCTTGATCTATCTTCAAGTTTACTGATATTTTCTTCTACCATATCTGGTAAGCCTACCTAGTAAATTTTTCATTTCGGTATCGTATTCATCAGTTCTAGCATTTCTATTTCCTTTTTTCTATAGTTTTTATTTCTCCCTGAAAATTCCCCATATATTCATATGTATGGTCATCTATTTCTTTAGTTCTTGAACATACTTATACTAGGTAATTTAAAGTCCTCGCCTTCTAATCCCAAATGTAGACCATCTCAATGTGTCTTTCCATAGTTTACTTTTATCCTATGTATTATATTTTTCTGTGTCTTTTCACATCTAGCTATTTTTAATTGTATACTGGATTTGGGGGGTAGAGACTTTGGGTTCTGTTATTGTTCTTTGAGGAACGACTCTTTTCTAGTATTACTTATCTATCTGTAACTCAAATACCAAATCTTCAAACCTTTCTAGTGCATAATAGTTGAAATCTTTGTTCTGTTCTAGTCTCTCAGCTATTGCTTTCTGCTGGGGCCTATGGAATTTCCTCTGTGCATGTGCAATTTGGGGGTCACCCATAAGCTGTATGGATTTTTATGAATATTTCAGATCTTCACTATTCTCTGTGACATTCTCTTCTGTGACTTTCACTTGAATGGGATTCTCTCCCACTCTCCTTAATTTCCCAGCTCTTCTGTTTTGTTAGCTTGGAACTCTGTACTCTTACTCCTCATGCTGGAATAAAATCGTTGCTCAGTTTGTAGTCACCCAGTTCTTCAAGACTGCAGTGTCATCAGGTGAAAAACCATAGTAATGCACACTTAACCAGAGCAGTTATCTGCTTTTGATGGTCAAATACTCGGTCATTGGATGAATACTCTTATATTTCTACCTATTTTCTTGTTCCCCACCCCCCCCCCGGAACATCAAGGGTGTGTGTTTTGATAGAGTTTATAATTTTTCCTCTGCATTTGGGTTAGTCAGATATGAGCTACTATACCCACATTGTATAGTAAACTTTCTATCATCTTTTGAAAAACCTCCCTATATTTAAGGAATTTTCCAAGCTGTGAACTCCTCTGTAAAGTGAAGCAAGGCTCAGATCCCCTATTTCCCTTGTAGGCAGATGTGTCTTGAAACTTAGGCTCAGCTAAGCAGACGTACTCATGCATTTGAAAGTAAGAAAAGTGGTGAAAGGCACTGTTTATAGATATCATTTTAACTGATGCAGGCAAGAACAACCATAACCAACTTTTACCAGAAAATTCTGTCCTCAGTGATTGTTTTCCTGTAGACAAGTGGTTAACTTCATGGTATAGAAATAGAATTGATGTGGTGGTAGTGCTTGATTCTGATAATATCCTGGTTTTGTCTTTTTTTTTTTTTTCCTGGTCCTACAATCTTTACCGTATATAATCTTCCTATATAATATGATTCTGGCTTTTTGTTTCCCAGCATAAACTGGACTTTGATGGACAACATTCTCACTTTTGAATGAAAGAAATGGTTTGGGTTGACATTAGACAGAAATAGCAACAAAGAGGAAAATTAGGAAATCTGTCATCTTAATAACATTATGTTAATGAAATGTTGACAATGCAACAATCCTCTCCTAAAAAAGAGCAAGTTTCTACTGTTTCTCATTATCTTCCACACAATATCATTAAATACGATTTCTGCCACATGAAGGATTTTCAGAAATATGCAATACTTAATAGCATCCGAATCATTAGGTGGGAAATGATTAGAAGATTGAAAGAGGTAGGCACTGTGCAGGAATCTAGATGGAACACAGTGTGTGCATGGAGCCTTAATACTTTTTATCATGGCATTTATAAAATAAAAGTTAGGTTCCTGTGAACCTGCTAATTAATATGACTGTTATAGACATTTCATTAACCTAAACAGTTTAGGTTTCCTGTAGATAGACCACATGTATTCTCATCTTTAACCTTTCCATAATGTTTCCTAATTACATATTTCATTGATTCTTAACAGCAATGGGACAATAGTGGTTTATAAAGTTATGTTCTAATTTTTTTTACACCTTATTTTTTTAACACTAATATGTAAAGTGATTCTGCCTTTCATTTCCCCTCTAGAGCTAATTATGCATTCTAGGTTAACAAAAATTCCTGATCATGCTACCACTGACTTAAACTTTACAATGAAACTCATTATTTCCATTTATTGCTGGCCTGCATTATAGTGATATGTGGCTAATTAGTTGTCAAAATGTTTTTTGAGAGGTTAAAGAGTTCTTCAAATAAATGTCAGCATTAATTTATTTACCTGAATTTTTAAAAAAGTTTTCTTTTTTAACCTCAGAGGATACTAATGAAGTTAGGATATGAGTTCCCTCTGTTTAATAAAATTCCAGAAGTTAAAACAGATTATTTCAGCATTTTCCAAAACAGTGAAAATGTTTAATTTTTAAAGGCTGTCTTGTGTCTGTGGTATTCAAAGGGGTCAGCTCCTTCATTTAGCTGTTGTTGAAATTTGAGCAACCTTTCTTTCTTCTGTTTAATATAGTTACTGACCAGTCCAGGCCTCCAGCTTTGCTGGAATATATGAAATAAAGAGTAATTAGACAAAATAATGCAGATGCCTTTCTGTAACAACCTTTTGGCTTAAATCATAAATCCTGTACAACTGGTTATTAATTGCTTCAATTTATGAATTGTTAAATACAAATGAAAGCACTATACTGTAACAATAGCATATAATTTATATAAGCCTTTCATTTTCAGGAAAATTCTAAAAGTGCATATAAATTAACAGCTATAAACACTATAAAGAGTTGTCTAGAGATGAATAGGCAAAGACACCTGTGAATAAAACAATGTTTAATAGAGATGTTTTTTTTTTCTCTATGTGGTATCATTATGTTGAAGGGTTTCCAGAAATATGTAATGCTGCAGGTCACTGATCATGAGGAACAGGCAAGAGGCAAAGGATAGATTGAGGTGAAAATGAGGAACAAATAGAAAGTGGAATTGTTTTTATAAGAAAATAATTAGATGGGAGGTAATTTCAAAACTTGACTTTACCGGGTAGTATTTTCCTAATGTACCATGTGAGATGATTGATCACCTGTTTATGTAAATTATGCCATGAAACAAGCCATACAGGCCATGTATTATAATCTCAAAAATGGTTGCTAGAGGATGAATTATTTATACTTATGTTAAAAGCAATAATCTTGATTTTTAAGGGGTGTAATGACCTCCTGATACTATCCCTCAGTGGATTTTCTAGGGATGTCTCACTGATAAAAGCTCAGCCCCAAATAGCTACCTTCGTCAAAGTGTATAGAACACTACGGTTTCATTTTCAGCAAGTTTCAGCAAGTTTATATTCTTACAAGTTTATATCTATAAGAATAAAATATTAAATGGTATAATTAATTGGATCCTCAAAGTGAAAAGCTAGGCCACTACAGTTCTTCCTTCTTAATAATTGATTTTTAGAAATCTCTTTATTCATGTCCTTATAGATGGAGCAACACTCTTAAGACTTTCTTGTGAGACCCGTAGCCACCAATATAACTGCAATTTATAACTAATTAGCCCACCTGCAGGGGGCTGGTTACATTTAACTGGAAGTAATTTCCTAATTGGCATATCCTAGAATTAAAAAAAAAAAATCTAATAACATTTGTAAGAGAGTATAAGCTTAAAATATTTTTATTTAATTTTAGGAAACATAAAATATAAATTTTGGTCTCCTGTTTTGAAGTTTGATAGTGTGTATTGTACGGTGAATGTGCCAATGGGCAACAGTTGCTTAGTAAGCAATTTGATACAAAAGCTTTGGGACAGGTCCAGCTCTAGGTAACATTGTAAAGTATTTGATGCTTGTGTTCAGAGTTTCTTTCTCTCTTTCAGAAGTAACCCACATATCAAAAGATACATGGGGTGTGGGAAGAGCTTCCCCAAACTGCTGGTGGGAAATGTGCCATGCATAAGCTCACCTCAGTAGCCTGCATCTCCCGTGAGCCCCTTGGGCAACAATTGTAACACTGCAGGTCATTCTGTCATCGCCCACTCTTGCACATAGAAAGACGAAGGAACATACCTGGCTAAGATGTGTCTAGGTTATAAGATATGTTTACTATTAGTAGGGAGTCAATTATTCTCACTGTGGAATTCAGTAAATCAACTATTGATGTAACAATAATGAAGAAATAATCAAAGTCTTTACAACTCTACCTTATCGAGGGAAGTAGAGTTTAGGGTAAACCCCAAGTTAGATCACTGGGACATATAACTCTAGAGGAGAGCACTTAAAGGCTCAAGACCAGTTTATAAATACAGTTGACCCTTGAACAGCATGGGTTTGAACTGCACAGGTCTATTGATACACAGATCTTTTTACAGTATAAACTGTAAATGTCTTTTCCTTATGATTTGCTTAATAACATTTTCTTTTCATTAGTATCCTTTACAATAAGAATACAGTATATGTGCAGTATATACTTACAAAATATGTGTTAGTTGACTGTTGATGTTACTTGTAAAGCTTCCAGTCACCAGTAGGCTGTTAGGTGTTAAGCTCTTGGGGAGTCAAATTTTAACAAGTGATTTTTTTCAACTGCGTGAGGCTGAGATCGATGCCCCAACCCCTCCGTTGTTTAAGAGTCAACTGTGTTCAGTGGTATTTCCTAGACATTTAGCAGTTTTAGCAGTGGAAGGTACAGCCCAGAAGATCAATAGATTTGGGGCTGTTGAAGAGATGTGAATAGCACTAGAAATCTGGATGCATTCAGAATCAGGTTAAGCAGAATGCTGGATGGCCCATTTATCCTGCACCAACATCTCATCATTGCCTTTTTATCTATGGATTCTCTCTTTTCAACATTCTCTAGTTGGCTGTAGGTATGGCTGCTCTTGGTGTGGGTGGAAAATGATGTCATACATACGCAAGACTGAACTGATCAGTGTCTGTACCTCCTCACTGAGTGAGTTCTATTTTTTGTTGTTCAGGATGGCAGTGGTATAAAAAGCAGTAGTTGGGAAATTAATGTAAGATGCTTCTGGAACAACAACAGAGTAACGATAAAATCAAATGTGAACAAGCAGAGATTCAAGAAAGCTGTTCAGAACATTAGTAATTGATTTTTAGAAATCTTTTTATTCATGTCCTTATAGGTGGAGCAACACTCTTAAGACTTTCTTGTGAGACCAGTAGCCACCAATATAACTGCAATTCATAACTAATTGTTTCTCTTTGTGATGGAGCTATGGTGTCTATTTCCCATCAAGTTCCCATGGTAATATCTCATAATGAAAGAATTAATAAAGCATGGTATTGAAGTGCCCACTGTGATTTCAACAAATGAAAAATGTGTTTGCTAAATTCTCATCACCTGAAATGGGAATTCCTTCCTGCTCACATGGCTGTTCTCCCCAAATGCTGTGGCTGCCTGAGAATGTAGACTGTCTGATAAATCCTAGAAGATCACCTGGTGTCAAATGAGGCAAATTTTTACATTATAAAAACAGGTACTTTTGGGGCACCTAGCTGGCTCAGTCGGTAGAACACACAACCCTTGATATCAGGGTTGTGAGTTCAAGACACATGTTGGGTGTGGAGCCTACTTTAAAAAAGATTAAAAAATACATGTACTTTCTTGTTAACCTCTACACAGAGCAGGCATTGATCTGTCTTGAATGTTTCTGCAGTTATTATGGACTAAACTTGGGTCATGATTGCCTCTTTATCAAAGAGGACAATATTTAGTTTGGGAAATACTCTTTTTTTAAATTTGAGTATAGTTGACACATAGTGTTACATTAGTTTCAGGTGTACAACTTAGTGATTTGACAAGTTTATGCATTATGTTATGTTCACCACAAATGTAGCTACCATCTGTCCTGTTCCAGCACTAGTATAGTATCATTATACTATACCATAGTGTGTATGTTACAGCATGCATTATACTATACCATTATAATCTGCCTTTTATTCCAATGATTTACTCATTCCATAACTGGATGCCTGTATCTCCCTCTCCCCTTCACTCATTCTGCCCGATCACACACTCCCCTTCCTTTCTGGAAACCATCAATTTGTTCATTATATGTGTAGGTCTGATTCTGCTTTTTGTTTACTTCTTTTAAAGTTTCCACTTATAAGTGAAATCATTTCATATTTGTTCTGTTAATATGTGATGTGACTTGTAAGTGCCATTTATGAGTCTAGCTTTCAGCCATTGTAATTGCTGAATTCTGTGTAGTCAAGAAGCATAGTTCGAGGCCTTCACTGACACCACTATATAGTTATAGACAGATAACTATACATATATATGTGATTAGAAGGGTTTTTTTACCTTTCTCTTTGATCTCTGTGTTGGGGAGCTGGGCCTATGTATTTCTTTCACATGTCCTTCCAATTATCCTTATGTAGACTTTCCAGGGGCTTTTGTTTGGGAACCACTGATGAAGGAAATGACTAGAACTGCTGTGTTCAGGCAGATTCTTCTATTCTTCTGTACATGCAATGGTAACTTTCCCAGTCCAATGTTCTGCTTTTGAAATTGTAAATTTTGAATATTAACTGATAGGTTTGCTCCCATGTAATAACAAAGTTTGACTCAGATGAATTGTGTTTTATGTAGACTCTGAATCATCATCCCCTCCCCTATGGTCTTCTGTTTTCTAAGTTTTAGGGTAAGAGTAAAGCCATTTCCTATATTTTAGTCATGAACCAGAATGATTAAAGTGAATTATCCATTTACTAGAAACACAAGTTCCAAACTCTTCATCTAAGACGTGACAAGCGTTGAAAAGGCACCAATTTATCCTCATAGCATTTAAAACTACATTTGCACTCATATTATTGGTGTTCATAATATTTAATTAAATTTTTTGTTTACAGTGATAACAGAAAATAGCATATATACAATGAGGAACAACCGTGGCACCCTTAGTGAAACTACAACTCGGTAGTATTTGCAGAAATGCCTGGGTATGCTAGCAAGAAAACTGCAGCCAGGAGAGTTGAGCAGTTTTTCAGGCAGAAAGATAATGTTAATCCAGGAAGTAAAATGAGTATCGGTCAGTTAAAATATCAAGTATTGATGATAAGTTTTGCTGCAGTTTCTACTAAGAAGGAAATATAACACTGCAATAATTTTCTCTTTACCTCTCTATTTATTACTTGTTAATATTTTGTGAAAGCAACTGGCAGTCACCGTGTCATCCAAGATCTATGGGTCATACTCAACATTAATGTTTCCCTCTACCCCAATGCATGTTTGTTCTATGTAGCCCACCTCTTCCAACTCCTTAGCCTCTCTCTAACCCTTTCTTTACATCTCTACTATTGATACTTGATTTTTAGAATCTCATGTTACTGGAAGTTTTGCCTCCTTTCTAAACATCTTCCACATTGCTGTGAGTGTACTGTATGACACATGTGTAAGCATGTCATGCTTCTATACCAAGTCTCTCTATGTCTTCCTATAAGCCATGAGGAAGAAGTCCAAAAAGCTTAGCAAGTTATATGGATTCCATTGTGATACAATTTAATTTCCTTTGTAGCTTTCCTCCCTGCTTTTCCTTTCATACCTTTTTCTCCAAGCTTATTGAGCTAATGAACTTCCCTATATGTTCTCATGCCTTCTCTCATGTACAAGGTCCCTTGGCCTGAAGATATGTCCTTTCCCAACCATCACACCCATATCATCCTCTAATTTACTTTTATTTCTATTTTTTTCATTCTTCTGGGCACAGTGTAGTATAACCACTGTCAAAAAGCTTTCTCTGATATCCTCAGTCTGAATTAGGCACACACAGATGAACTTCTGGACATTTACCATTCTGGATTTTACTTGTTTGTCAGTGCGTTAGGCTGGAAACTAGCTCCTGGTAGGCAGGTGTTGGGGTGTATTTATTCTTATTTCCATCATGCCTAACATGGGACCTATGGTCATATACACATTGTAGGACCATAACTCCTGAGGACAGACACACATTGTAAGGACCCATAAAGTTGTGGAATAAGTGAAAATGTAAGAAATTAGAAAAGTCAGTAAATTTGACATCTCTGTGCAGATGAAAAGCAAGAGTAGAAGAGGTGATGTGGATATCTGAAACACTGAGGAAATGTAGTCAGAAAATAAGAAATTGATCTAGGTGCTTAGAGGTGAAGAAGTTTGAAGAGAAATACTTGAAGATGTAGCTCAGGGAATGAAATGGGCAATAGAGCCCAGTAACCAGATTCTACCCAGTACTAGCAATACAGTCAGGGAACAGCACTGGGGCAGAGAGCTGCCATAGGATAAACAGAATTTGCGATTAAATAGAAGACTAAGTTAGAGGCTCATAGTCAGCGGATGCCAGGCTCAAAGGTATAGAGATGCAACTAGATGCCACAATTTCAAAGAAGATATTTTTTGCACCAGGAAGAAAGAATGTTTGGAATGTGATAAAAGATAAATTGATAATCATTCTGTAATGTGATCTGAGACACACTAAAAGCAGAAGGTGTTGATGGCAACCTACACTTTGCTTACTGGCAATAGATTTTTAATATCTTAAAAACTGCTTTGAAGACATAATCAATTTCACCCAATAGCTGTGAGGGTCTACTCAGCTGTGGACAGAGGTTGCTGATACCACTGATTGGATGTTATTGGTATTCTCTGAGGCATGGAAGATTGATCTCACATGGCCAAGTGATGTGGCTGCAGTGCATTAGCCAGGCAATAATGATATTATAATTGTAATAATTTACATACAGCAGATTTTACATGTGTTACCCTTTAGAAAGCGCTTCAAATACATTATTACTTTATATTGTTTTCCTTTACTGTGTTTGTTTTTCTCATTATTGCACTATCATACTTGCTGACTTCAGAAAATGTCTTTTCCCAACACTATTCAATCATCGCCTTCCCTTTGTCAAAACTTTTTGTTTTAAGACTTGGGATCTCCAACAGAATATTTCTGACAAGCCTCATCTCTTTCCAGTTACTGATTCACCATTGTGATCTCACCCTTCCCCTTCTCAATTTTAACAGGCTTTCAAATATGCATTCCGGTCAAATAGAGTTGTTCCTATGGTTTTACAGTTCTTCCTGGTGCCTTTATAATCATTTAACCACGTTGACATTGATTTCTATCAGACCATGAGCTACTGAAGGTGAAGAAAATGGTACAAGATGGCTAATATTTGTCAAAAGCCAGGTACTGTTCTAAGTGTCCTTACAAGCATAAACTAGTATAATAGCAGCTCATAAGAGAGGCACAAACTGATGCATGTGTAAAACTAAGACACAGAGAGGTAAGGGAACTTTCCTAGAATCACACAGCTACTAAAGGAATGAGCTAAAAGTTTAATCCAGAGCCTATGCCTCCAACCATCATTTTACTGTTCTCTGAATTGTACTCTACTATCCTTTGACTTCAAATATCCACTCTGTCACTGATTATCTGAGTGTCATTACAACTTACTATCTATAAGACTCAATTTTCTTCTCTATAAAATTATAAAATCAGTATATATCTCATAAATGTATTGTAAGGATTGCATGAAAGAACCCATGTAAAGGCTTTAGAAGGAATTAGAAGATGGTAAGCTCTTATT
Source organism: Ailuropoda melanoleuca (assembly GCF_002007445.2). Classification (NCBI taxonomy): domain Eukaryota; kingdom Metazoa; phylum Chordata; class Mammalia; order Carnivora; family Ursidae; genus Ailuropoda; species Ailuropoda melanoleuca. Next base: position 27,619,672 of record NC_048218.1, read on the forward strand.
TTCTCAATAGTATACCAATGCTGTATATGGTTGATGTTAAGGGAGTTTTGGCTCAATAAGTGAAGAAATGTTAACGCTTAGTAGTAATCAATGTATTATTAATATAACATTAATAAATGTAGTTGCTTCACTATTGACTGATACTCATTTTTAGTGCTTTTGGACTTTGTCCAGAGACTTTTTAAAATCTTCTCAATAGTGTATACATTTCTTAAGTTGATGGAAGGATTTTTATAGGCATTTTATGCTATGCCTTCCTTAGTAAATGCTAAATTTCATCATGCAGGAGAAAGAGATTTTTGTTTTTGTTGGTATATGGTTTAATATGTACTTGTACTCCCTGTGTGGTGGTTCTGATTTAATTGGTGTTTAGGATAAAGCTCACTACTTATATGTTTCATAATTGAGAATTTGTGTTTTAATATATTCTATACATATACCGTGCTGCTCTTTATTTCCTTAAGTCTTTTACTGTTTCATAATCATGGCATTTGAAATCTCGTAAGATGTCATTTGGGGGCTTGCTGGAAATGTCATTTACATAGTAATGGCTCAAGTTTGTAGCATCTGTAAAGCATGATAGGAAACGGAATTCATAGAAGAGTAATAAACATCTCTCTTTGGGGTAAGTATTTGTGATTGGTATGACTTCGCTCCCAGAGGGCAGTTAGCAATGCAGCGATATGATTATGTGTTACGAGGATAAAGACAATAAGCAAAAACGAACAAAAAAACTCCTTTCAACTTCGACACAGAATTATTTATTATTCTATTTTGTCAGAATCTAAAGTCTGTGAATGCTAGACATGTGACTTCCATGGGTAGCTTTGCAAATGGCATAATTTGGTAGGATTATCAGAACATATCTAGATGAATAATCTGAATCCAGAAGAACATTGTTTAGACACCTACTTTTAGAGAGTACTCTAGTTGAGAGTATCAGGCAAAGAATCCTCATTGGGTGCAGGGCTTTCCACTTCCTCCTGTGGAAATAGCTCTGGCGGTACACCCAGAAAGTTAAGTGGATGTAAATCGCACATGACCTGCAAAGGGAGATAGTTTAAAAGAAAGTGCTAAATTTAATCCAAAGGAATGCCACACCAAAAAACAATAAGCTTTCCATATGTTCTTTTCCTCATGGGTGCTACTCTCAAGATGGCTTAAATGCGTTAGAGTTCTATAAATAATTACAAAACCCTTCTTTAGTGATATCCAAGCAAGCTAAATGTTCTTGCTTTGTGAGCCCAAGCACAAAAACACATGGCTTCCTTTGGCGATCCCAAAGCAGTGTTTACCAAGTGATCAGTTGATTTCCCCCATTATGTTCACATGTCTATATCCTAATTTAGAAACTGGAACTACTCAGATAAAGTCCACTTGTGTGAAGTCTTTCAGAAACTCAGAACCTGAGTGTTTTAAATCTGCCTATAGTTTACATGAGCAATCAGAACCTTTGCCTAATTAGGAAAAGAAAGAAAACATATTCCCATTTCCAACTTAATGTAATCAGAAAATTGGAGAGATTTAGCCTTCAATATATTATGTAATTCTGGTAATAAGAGAATACAAATAAAAAATTTCAGCTAACTTCATAGAGAAGCAAGTAGAAATTATTTTTAAGACTGAAATTTATGTCTGGTATTAAGGATAAGGACCTCAAAGGTGATCTAAAATATGTAATTGCGAGTTTCAGTTGGGGGGACATAGCATTGGATTCTTATTGCTATAAAAGTTCAAGTGTCAGATAAATACACAGGATCAGAAAGTCTTCTAGGAATGATATTGAAAGCAATGTTGGTGAATTTGAGAGAGCCATGAAGAGGGGTTGAGATGCTAGAACCCAGAAGGTAGGTAACTACCCCAGGTTTAAAAAAGAAGCGAATGGTGAATTCCAAATGTCAATGAGCTTCTTATCGATCCTGAGCACAATTTCAGGAAAGTCCATTAAATGAGTGTTTTGAGAACACTTAGGATAAAAGGCTGGCAACAGAGATTCACTAAGAATGAGTCACTAAGTGATTCAGTTAAGACCTGACTGATAGAAAAAAGTAGGTTTTAGATATAGACGTTCTGGATATATCCAGCGTAGACTTACTGTGGGGCTACCATTGCCCTTTGCCTCTGCCCACAGCTTCTCCCAGGAAGGATTTCCAAGGAAAGGATGGTTGCTCTGTGATCTAGAAATTTATGTTGATTGGCAAATACATAAGTAAATAATAAAACAAAACCATAAGCTATCCTTTAGGCTGCTTTATGCTCAGTTAATTACTAGATCATATGGATGTGCTTTAACAGAAAACACAGAAAGCCCATACTGTGGACACTATTAAAGAGACGACTTTCTTTCTTTCTCTTCTCTTTAATATCCTTCAAAAGACCTGTTATCATCGCAGTAATTAGACTGCCAACTACTTGAAAACAGGGACTATATTTTTTTGTCTTAAAGTACTTATCAAATGTTTTCCACATTATGAGGGCTTTAGCTTTTTAATTATTCAATTGTTAGTTAATAAGAGAGTGCATAATGTTATAAATCATAGAAGACACACTTATTACTTACATGAGACATTCTCAATTTTTCTGGTTAATAGAACTCCCATTTCATACAGGAATTGGACACCGAATGCTTCAGTAGGCCCTCCTAGCCCTAGAATGAATAGTGATAAATCTAAGCCAATGGTTTTCAGCTCTATGTGACCTAATACCTCTAAATCATAACACATTCTTGAGTGGCCCCTTCACTACACTAAAATGTTAGTGAAAAGCATAATGTACATATTTGAGTCCTTAAGAAATGAATATAATGCCACAAGTTATATAAAGGAGAAATAATTTGAAATCAATTTATAATAAAGAATGTATATAGTTCTTCCAAAGTATTTACATATTTAAATACCATGGAAGATAATACAATTTATGTGCACACTTGTATCTTGAATCATTGTAAATGCGAAGCTATAGTATGGAAATTCATGTGAGTTTTATTGGACAATTCAAATACTGAAGCTGCCACTCCCATTGTTGACATGATTGGTCTGGACTGACAAATGCCAGAGATATCTTCTGTTTGTCCCCACCCCCAGCTGTACTGCACAGTCTACCCTGCTTTGGTCCAAGTAGAATGACCTATATTGAATATCTCATGGGTTCCCTTGCCCTTTGTCTTCTGTTTATGTTTAAGAAATTGGAGGGGAGGAGTAGAGAGGGGTCAGGGATTATCCCCCAAGCTCCCTCCCTACTAGGTCTCTTTGGTCACTCTTTGTTTCTCATAGGAAGTTCATTGTTCCCTTCGCCCCTTAAGATGGACAAACTGAGGGTTGTGGAAAGGGAGGTGGGGGGGATGGGGTAGATGGTGATGGGCATTGGGGTGGGCGTATGATGTGATGAGCACTGGGTGTTATACACAATGAATCATTGAACACTACACCAGAAACTAATGATGTTCTGTATGTTGGCTAATTTAAATTAAAAAAAATTAAATTTAAATTAAAAAAAAAAAGGTGGTTTCTTCCCAATGATCTTCTCTGCTGCTACTAACCCAGAGTTACAGTGCTACTCATTGTGGTTCCTCTACTCCCATCCCCTTTACCTTTGTAAGTAGTCTTTTGTAAATAAGCCTTTATTAAATTATCTTAATTTGAGAATCTTTTCTTCTCTTTTCTTTTTTCTTTTTTTCTTTCCTTTTCTCTTCTCTTCTCTTCCCCTTCCTTCCTTCCATCCTTCCTTCCTTCCTTCCTTCCTTCCTTCCTTCCTTCCTTCCTTTTTCTTTCTTTCTTTCCTTCCTTCCTTCCTTCCTTCCTTCCTTCCTTCCTTCCTTCCTTCCTTTCTCTTCTCTCTTTTATACTCATGGGAGTATCTTTGAGATAATGATTTCACTCAGGATCATATAATTTGAACAGTAAGATTTTGCCTTAACCCACAATATCATTTCTTTTCTTTTATGTGCAAATTTATCCCTTTATTGCTTTAAAGATCAGTTTGAGTGTTAGGAAAGCATTTTGTACATCACACTATAATATCCAATATTAGATCATATTAACTATGTAAATACTGTTTAAGTCTATGATGTTCTTTAGTTTTGATGGTGAAACAAAACACATTTATCTGTAATAATAGACTCCTGTTGATTTTTAATTTGGGGCAAAATTATGTATCTTAAACTTCCTTTGAATTTTCAATTTTAGATACTAAGATTATGGAATCTCAAGAGGAAAATGAATCAGTGTCTGATTCTATTCTGGGAATCACGATTTGATCACCCGTCCAACAATGTGTGTTAACTTTCCTTCACATTCCACGCACACATAATGCCAGGCTGACTAGCGTTGGAAAAGGCGCATCTTCAGTAACATCCTCACGAAATGGTCAGTCTCATTACACCCAAGTATTTTCTTCTTAAATCCCCTTCTTTCTTTTCCGCTATCAATAAATGTCTTCCAAGAGATGAAGCAGGAAAACTTAGAAAAGAACCTTCATCTAATTAAGTAACTAGCTCCCCTATCTCTTAAGAATTTTTGTTTTCAAATAACTCTCTGTCCTCTTCAAGCTTTATTTTTCTTTACCCTTTCCAACAGCAGACTTTCCTGTTTGTTTTCTCTACCTTTTTAAAATAGACACCTACGGTAAAGGAAAAAAAATAACTATGACATTTCCAATGCAGCTACAAATTTTGCATTGCTACAGAAAAGAAAGTATTATCTGCTTATAAAGAAAAAAAAAACAATAAAAATATGAACCAAGAAAGCACAGAAGGTAGTAACCACATTTAGTTGTTTATCATGGAATCATCTTTATAATCCATCTGTTTCAACTCCACAGAGCAAATTATGAATAATTAGGAAGTTTCTCCTCATTTTATAGATTTGGGCTTGGAAGCTTGTAAGGCAAGTACAACACAAATATTATTTACTTTTTTTCGTATTTGGGTTTCAATTTGGGTAAATGGCTACCAGGTGGGTGATGGAGGCCTGTGGGACATACAGATGGTTTTCCTGCAGCTTTGATGATGTCAATAGTATATTTTCCAATCTCTTTTTATTAAAAAAAAAACCACACTTCATTTAAAAACAGAGCATTATATCAACAAATCATAAAATCTAAAAGACACAAAGCAAGCTAGGTATTAAAAAAAATTCCTGTATAAAATTAGTTACTGATGTTGTCTTCAAATATTTTTAGCCCCTTTAAATGTAAGCCTAACTCTACCCTAGGTTTGTGGCCCTGATGATATAAATTTGAAACTTAAAAAAAAAAAACTCTATTGGACATTGCCTACATATCAGCTTTTTTAGATGCCAAATTCCTTTATTATTATTTTTTTTTAGGTACCATGACAGCAGCAAGTCAGGTAGTCAGGAACTCTGGCCTCTGGTATGGTCTTGATGGATTATAATGGAAGTTGGCGTGATGAATGGCTCTGCTGAGGTGCGTGATTGGGCAATTGGGCTTAAAGCTGACTTGCTAAGAGGTTGCCTTGAGATGTAACTCAACAAGGGTCGTAGGTTGGTTGCTAACACTTTTGAACTACAGGTTGTTATGAGTCGAGCTTCCAACACCATCAAGCATCCAGACATGGAGAAACAAAGGATGGTGAGGTGAGCATTTAACTTGTTCAACTTGGTAGTTAGATTAGGGAATTTTTCGAAAAACAGTGTCCTATTCTTTATTCTTGTACCTAACTCAGGGCCAATTTAGGAGATGGGCTCAAAGGAAAACAGTGCTGAGATCCAGCAGAAATATCCATTTGAGCATAGGAGAAAGTCATTCTAGTCCTAGTGATGCTTCTTTCCCCTTATCATCTAGAGAGTGACTTCTTGCTGTTTGTCCCTCTGTAAGTGAATATTGGGCAGAGGGAAAGTTGCTTACACTGGAGGATGGAAAGAGGTTTTGGCAGAAGTGCAAAATACATTGAAAGCCACAAAAGTGCCTGTGTGTGGACCAAGGGAGAGGGCTGTGGAAGGCAAAGGAAGAGGAGCCAAGTGGCCAAATAACCTCCCTGCTTTCTCTACCTTGTGAGCATGAAATTGTCAGTGATACATATCAATAATTAATTAGAGGCTTTATAAAAAGTAAGGCCTCTAATAGGTACGTTAATAGCTGAAGTTTCTCTTCAGTACTACACATGACCCGTGGACAGATTTTAGTCATCATTAATTATTCATCAAATAGCTAAGTTCAAGGAACAGTCCTAAACCATGCAGGACTTAAATCAAACAAACAGAAATGAAGGGCACTCTCTCTGCTTCCCAGGACATTAAAAACCCTAGGGGCGAAGTGAGAAAAATGAGGATGGATTCCATGTCCTATACCTGCTTCCAGTTCTAATTGGGACTCTGGCTGATAGGTTCCCTTGTTCTCGTTCTGGGGACCTGCCTATCATTCCCAACTCCTGTCAGGGCCAGCCCACCTGTGGATGAACCTCCCTCACCATAACTACCTACCTAGATCTTTGATTGTTTCTTTTTAAATGTTTGGCTACCTTGTAGCTACAATAGAACGTGGTTTGATTTTTTTTTTTTAAGATTTTATATAGGATTTGAGAAAGAGAGAGAGAACATAAGTTGGGTGAGGGTCAGAGGGAGAAGCAGACTCCCTGATGAGCAGGGAGCCCAAAGTGGGACTTGATCCTGGGACTCTGGGATCATGACTTGAGCTGAAGGCAGATGTGTAATGACTGAGCCACCCAGGTGCCCTGGAATGTGGTTTGAAACATGAGACTCTGAGGATCAGTAATGGATTCAATTGTCTGGACTCAAAGCCATTTCAGGGAAGGAATTTAGTAGCCAAACTTAAAAATTTCCTTTGTTCTTCACACATCTGGGGCTGAATCCATTGTTTAATTTTGACATCAATTTATTTTAACATGATTCATGCACGTCGATTCTGGTGTGAGTTTCTTATCCTCCTCTGATAACAAGTAATCCATTCCTTACTTAAACTCAGTATAAATATAAATTCCATATGGTATGTAAAGTTATCTTTTTGAATTACTGCTATAGAATATATCCGATTTTGTGGGTTTTAGGACATTCAATATGATTTTCAAGCATTTAAAAATTTTCAGGAAAGTGTTCTTTTTATTTCTGTTTATAGCACTTTAGAACTTACAAGTTACCACCTACTAGTTAAATCACTAACTTAATGCATACCAACATTTATTTTTCTACTTATCAAATTATCTAGATGTTTTCTCAAAGTCCTCCTATGGCATTTTGAAAATAAAGGAGAAGTAATGATTTAAGAATTGATTTTAAAACCAGAATCATATATAGTAGGAGGCTGTATATTCTTTTGGGTGTTCAGAATGTATATACTTCTTTTTCTGTGTAACAGTTTGTCATTAAAAATAGTTTCTCAACACTGATGTTTATTTAACAGGGTTTTATAAAGTGAGTTTAGGCCATAAACAAGTATATGGCATCATCTATGGGCACCATAGAGCCCATAACTGGCTGTGCAATTGTCTATTTTTATTTCTTAGTTTCTCAACACTGATGTTTATTTAACAGGGTTTTATAAAGTGAGTTTAGGCAGTAAACAGGTATGTCATCATCGGTAGTTTATTAGAAAGTGCCAATCATCAACCTTGAATGTATATCCCTAACCATGTATCATTTCTCCAGCTGCCAAGAGTTATCCTAAATTTTGAGATTGGAACAAAGGCTAATGTGGTATGTTTTCATCCATAATGATCAGACAATTTGGCATTTCAACTGTAAAATAAAATCTAGAATAGACCAAGAGAATTGGATAACTTCTGCTCTCTGAAGAATCTGTATCATTTTCAAGATCTTTAAGAGTACCCTGTCTTAAATGCCAAAAGAGTAACAGTCTCCAGGAGGGCCTGCCTATCTTAGTGGAAGCTTCTGTAAAAGGCCAAGTCTTTTTACCTCTAGATAGTGTATTCCAAGTCAGCTTCTAGTAGTAACTGGTAAATCTCTGGTTTAAAGACTCATGAGATTCCACAGGAGTCTTCATCTCTACCACTTGACATTTTGAGTAAAAATTGGTGGCAGAAATGATGGCTTTCATAGGACAAGTGGCTTATCAAGCCTTTTAGTATCAAAGGTCCTCTTGGTACCAGGTTACCAGGGTAATCTTACCATAGTGCCCATAACTGGCTGTCCAATTGTCTATTTTTCTTTCTTTTTTTTTTTAAGATTTTATTTATTTATTTGTCAGAGAGAGAGAGAGACTGAGAGAGAGCGCACAAGCAGGGGGAGAAGCAGTCTCCCTGCTGAGCAAGAAGAAACCTGATGTGGGACTCGATTCCAGGACCCTGAGATTATGACCTAAGCTGAAGGCAGATGCTTAACCGACTGAGCCACACAGGCATCCCTATTTCTTTTTTTTTTTAAAGACAACTTTAAATGTAGAGTTTTATGGTTTTGATTTACACATATGGCTTATTTATAATATCATGCCTTTGAATGTGTTTTCCTTCGATAACTTAGATATTCAAGGTATTCATGTTTTTCTTGTCAGAAAAATAACCAAATATAGCACTATATCAACAAATGCCTAAAAAAAAAAAAAAGAAAGAAATGCCTGATATAATATTTATTCTTACGACCCTTGAATTCTTTCAATCCACATGTTTAATTCACCCCTGGGTAATTATACATAATTATAATGGCTGTTCCTGCTAGTCAGAAACATTTGTGTGGTTAACACTGATAAAGTGTGCTGTAAATGGAAACACGTTTGAGTAGAAATAGTATTCTACAGATTTTCCCTTATCAGAATTGATTTTCCAAAGGATTAAGATTCCCAAGTCTGTCTATATCATTCAACTTTGGATCATAGGAACATCTCATTATAATGAACCAAAGGCCTATTTGATAATTAGAATAATTTTAACACTTACAAATAACTGCTTAGGACACAGCTAATTTGTAATAGGATTTTGAAGTGCAAATTACATATTTCTCTTTAAGTAGAGGAAAATATGGACACTATCAATTTACACTCCATATACATAACTAACGTCAGTTTATCCCTAAGAAAGGTTTAATTTTGCAGGTCCAATTCACAAAATAAGTGCTAATAAGCTACTTCTTTATTCTCACTTTTAAGTACTTTCTTTTTAATCATTGAACAACAGTACTACAGTTTGTATGGAAATTAAAAACCTATTTCATAGTCAAGTTCTTTAAGGAGATCACTTACCTTCAGTCTTCTGTTCAGGATATATATGCTTTTATGGTAGGGACAAGAATTCATAAATATTTGTTAAATTATGCAATCCTCCTTTAAGATGCCTCAAATCACATTTCTCTTGTTATACAGTTAGTTTTCATGTATTCACAAATGAGATGCTATGCTTTTGCATTAATAATTATAATATATATCTATAAAGTTTAGAATATAAATAGCTTCACTTGGAAAGAACAAACTGAATAAATTAGCAAAGCGATTTTATTGGTTCCCAGATTTCCAGAGAAGAAATAAAACACGCTCATGAAAATTTCCCAGCACTTAAGTCCATTTAAGGTCTATTTCATATGCCCTTAAGTTCTTCAGATGTTACTGCCAGTAAAAAGGAGAGCACCTGATAATAAAACCATTCTCTCACATCTTCTTGTGTGCACACAGAACACTGTCTCCATCCCCGTAGGAACACTGTCTCTTTGTCTCCTCAGTGTGTGTGAGTGTGAGGAGAAAATGTTAATTTTGCTTCCCATAAAGTAAGCTCTCAAGAATTGAAGGTCCATCAACAAACTTTCATTTTCATACTAATGTCTTACAATTGCCAGCTGGCTTCTATTTAAATGTTGTGACATTGTGACTGAGAATATATATTTTGGTCTTTGTTCATGGTTCCTGGCCCACAGCTCCCAAAACCCTTGGAAATTCCTGAGCAATAGGAGCAATGGGAGCATCTTTTGTCGTATTTGGTGTCTTGTCCTTTCAATTCCTAAAATTGCCTCACCACAGTAAAGGTGAAATGAGTGTCTTATTCATAACTGGTGCCTTTCAACCACACCTGAGTTTTCTAATAAAGTGACTTATAGAAATCTCCCAAAGTGGGATGCAGCAGCTAGGGGAACCCACCATGAATGGTCCCTTTCCCTTATTTTCAGGGAGGTAGAATCAATCACCAATTGTCAGTAATTTAATCAATCATGCCTACATAATGTAGCCTCCATCAACCCAAAAAATGAGTGGGATTCATAAAGCTTCTGGGTTGCTAAACATGTGATGATTTGGGGAGAATAGCGCATTCACAGTGTAGAAACTCCACACATCTTCCCCTGCCTTACCCTCTGCATCTATCTCTTCTTTTGGCTGTTGATTTGAATCCTTTAATATCCTTTATAATAAACCTATAATTTAGGGAACAAATTGGATCCTGAATTCTGTGAGCTGCTCTAGTAAATTAATTGAACCTTAGTAGGTGGCCATGGGAACCTTTGATTCATAGCCTGGTCAGAAGCACAGGTGACTTGAGATTGGCATCTGAAGTGGGGGGCAGTCTTGTGGGATTGATAGATATCCAGGTAGATAGTGTCAGAATGAGTGAAATTGTAGGACACTCAGCTGGTGTAGAGAATTGCTTGATGTTGGGGGGAAAGCCTCACACACCAGGATTGAGTGCAGAATCATTAGATGTTGAATCATAAAAGAAGAAAGCCAACATTTATAAAAATTGACTATGTCCCAGAAATTATGTTGATACCATTTCTTCTAATTATCAGACTCATGTTTCCAAGTAATGTAATTGTTTCCATGCTCTGAAAGGGTTCATAACTTGTTGAGAATTCACAGTTTATGAGAAGAAAAAACCATGGTGGGACTCAGGCTTGTCAGACTCCAAATGTCACATGCTTTTGTATTTTCATACTGAACAGAGAAGAGTGAAACTAGACTTTTCTGCCCCCAGGGAACCAAATTTTTCAATCAGAGCAATGAATTATCTTTATACTCTGGAGGTAAAATAGGTAGCAAAACCTCAATTCAGGACTAGATTTCAAAGTAGTGACATGAGTAGCTAGGACATAAGTCTAGTGACATAAAATAAAGCTGCTATGAAACCTGACTAACAATCTCCCTCATGATTCCCAAATCATATGCACAGCTACATTTAATAAGAGTTACATGAATCAATATCAGGTTCTGAAAACTGAATTATCAAAGGAAGACTAAGATTTTCAACAACAAAGATCTCATCTAAATAGTAAGAAAATTATATTAAACAGGGACTCTAGGGGCACCTGGGTGGCGCAGTTGTTGAGCGTCTGCCTTTGGCTCAGGGTGTGATCCCGGCATTCTGGGATCGAGCCCCACTTCAGGCTCCTCCGCTATGAGCCTGCTTCTTCCTCTCCCACTCCCCCTGCTTGTGTTTCCCTCTCTCGCTGGCTGTCTCTATCTCTGTCAAATAAATAAATAAAATCTTTAAAAAAAAAAAATAAATAAATAAATAAAATAAAATAAAATAATAAAATAAAATAAAAAACAGGGACTCTAGTCACCAGTCAGTTCTGATTCACAATTCAGCTTGCTCAATGTTTACAAAATATGACAACAAATAATTATAAGATTCCTCTAACTTTGTGTGTAATATAGTTGCCTATACTTCCTCCTGGGAATAAATTTTCTGCCAAAGCTTTTTGCTGTTGTTTTCCAATTTCCATTTCTGGAGAGATCTGAAATGGACATGACCTAAAGTAGTAATTTTTCAGTTTATCTATTTATTTATTTAGGTTTTTATTTAAATTCCAGTTAGTAAACATACAGCATAATATTAGTTTCAGGTGTACAATATAGTGTCTCAACACTTCCACACAACACCTGGTGCTCATCACAAGTGCCCTCCTTAATCCCCATCATCTATTTAACCCATCTCCCCACCCATCTCCCCTCTGGTAACCATCAGTTTGTTCTCTATAGTTAAGAATCTGTTTCTTGGTTTTCCTCCCTGTCTCTCTTTTTGTCCCCTTTGCCCCTTTGCTTCATTTTTTAAATTTCACATATGAGTAAAATCAGATGGCATTTGAGTTTCTCTGACTGACTTATTTCACTTAGCGTAATAGTCTCTAACTCCACCCACATCGTTGTAAATTTCATTCTTTTTTATGACTGAGTAACAGTTCATTGTTTATATATACCACTTTTTCTTTATCCATTCATCAGTCATTGGGCAGTTGGGTTGTTTCCATAATTTGGGTATTGTAGAAAATGCTGGTATAAACATTGGGGTGCATGTATCCCTTTGAATTAGTATTTTTGTATTCCTTGGATAAATAACTAGTAGCGCAATTGCTAGATAGTGGGGTAGTTTTGTTTTTAGCTTTTTGAAGAATCTCTATACTGTTTTCCAGAGTGGCGGTACCAGTTTGCATTCCCACCAACAGAGCAAGAGGGTTCCTTTTTCTCCACATCCTTGCCAATACTTGTTGTTTCTTGTGTTGTTGTTTTTAGCCATTCTGATAGGAGTGAGGTGATATCTCATTGTAGTTTTGATTTGCGTTTTCCTGATGATGAGTGATGTTGAACATATTTTCATGTGTCAGACATCTATATGTCTTCTTTGGAAAAACTTGTCTATTCATGTATTCTGCCCATTTTTTAATTGGAATATTTGTTATTTGGATGTTGAGTTTTAGAAGTTCTTTTTATATTTTGGATACTAACCCTTTATCAGGTATGTCATTTGCAAATATCTTCTCCCATTCCATAGGTTGCCTTTTAGTTTTGTTGAGTGTTTCCTTTGCTGTGCAGAAGTTTTTATTTTTATGAACTCCAAATTTATTTTTGCTTTTGTTTTGCTTGCCTCTGAAGACATGTCTAGAAAGAAGTTGCTATGGCCAATGTCAAAGAAATTACTGCCTATATTCTCCTCTAGGATTTTTATGGTTTCAGGTCTCATATTTAAGTCTTTAATTCATTTTGAATTTATTTTTGTGTATGTTGTAAGAAAGTGGTCTCGTTTCATTCTTTTACATGTTGCTTTCCAATTTTCCCAACACTATTAGTTGAAGAGACGTTCTTTTTCCATTGGATATTCCTTCCTGCTTTGTTGAAGATTAATTGACATCAATGGACACATCATCTAAATAGAAAATGAACAAGGAAATAATGGCTTTGAATGAAAACTGGACCAGATGGACTTAACATATATATTTAGAATATTCCATCCTAAAACAGCAGAATACACATTCTTTTCGAGTGCATCTGGAACATTCTCCAGAATAGATCACATATTAGATCACAAAACAAGCCTCAACAAATGCAAAAAAAAAAAAAAAAATTGAAGTCCTACCATGTACCTTTCTGACCACAATGTTATGAAACTAGAAATCAACCATAAGAAAAAAAACTGGAAAGATCACAAATACATGGAGGTTAAGTACCATGCTACTAAACAATGACTGGGTCTACTAGGAAACCAAAGAAGAAATAAAAACAAAAAATTCATGGGGACAAATGAAAATGAAATCACAATAGCCCAAGATGTTTGGGATGCAGCAAAAGCCATCCTAAGAGACAGTTTTTATACCTTTTTGACAGAAATGATGAATTTGTGAGGAATTTATAGGATAAGGAAGACAGATGTTTGGGAGGTTTAATTGGTAAGGAATTCTAAGTGGAATGTGGGCTGAGGTAGTATGTTAGTAAAAAAGTAACAAGGTTTATTTCTTTTTCTTTTTTTTTTCTTTTTTATAATAATATATTTTTATTATATTATGTTAGTCACCATACAGTACATCCCTGGTTTTTGATGTAAAGTTCGATGATTCATTAGTTGTGTATAACACCCAGTGCACCATGCAATATGTGCCCTCCTTACTACCCATCACCAGTCTATCCCATTCCCCCACCCCCCTCCCCTCTGAAGCCCTCAGTTTGTTTCTGAGGCCATAGTCTCTCATGCTTCATATAGCCTTCTCAACTTTAAAGTCACTATCTTTGGTACTAAGGATGTCTTTTTACTTAGTACATGTGTGGGGGGGTATTTTCCATACGGCAGATTTGTTTTCCTACTTTTCTGGGGACAGACGAGGTTCCGAGTATGTCCTTGTATGGGTTGTTTCTCAAATAGCTTCAATTCAAAATAATCAATATGTCATTTTTTTTACAATGGGAGGCCCCTCAACACTAACCAAATCTCCACTCTCCAGACATCAACTGGGTGTCCTACAATTCAATTCAATTTTGAAAACTATTTCCCTGCAGTTAGTGTCCTATCCCACAAGTTAAGGACAGTCCCACAAGACTGCCCTCCATTTCAGATACCAGTCACGAGTTCAGGCCTCCCGTTCTGACACACTAGCTATAAATCTGAGTTCCTACAACTCCCTGTGCAGGTTTGATAATACCCGATCTGGGTGTGTCCACCCTACCAGCACCTTAATGTGTTCACCAACCAAGAAGCTCTCCAAATTCTCATTTTTTTCGGAGTTTTTATAGTTTATATTACATAGGCATAATTAATGGAGTTAATTGCCAGTGGCTAATGATTTAATCTCTAGCTCCAGAGGGGGGGAATGAAAATTCCAAATGCCTTGTTCTGTCTGGTGATCAGCAACCACCCTGAGGCTCTCTAGGGGCCCTCAGCCATATCAGTCATCTCATTAGCATAAACTTAGATTCAGTTGAAAGGGAACTATTATGAATAACAAAAGATGCTTATCAGTCATTAAATTAGTAGGTTTTAGAAGCTCTGTGCCCCAGGGTTTGGGATAAAGACCAAATATATATTTCTTCTACCACAATCTCCCTTTACCCTACCCGTTCACTCTTTTTTTTTTTTTACAGGACACATCTTAGACCTGTGGTTCTAATTAATGAATGCACCAAAATTACCTCAAAGAGGCTGAGAATATGAAATTCTAACAATTTCCTGGGTAATGCTGATGCTGCTGGTCCAGAGGCTGCCCTTTCTGAAGGGCCAAGATCTTGTCATTATTTACAACAGCAGCTCCTCTGTGCCCATAATTTCATGTGCTCCGTTCTCTGATCTCCTTTCATCATTTCCTTTAATACTCTGACTTTAAAATCTTTGAGTCTCTCTGAGGCCTCCATATTATTATCTTATCACATTAACATCGAACCTCACTTTTTTGAGGTCCTCTCTCAACTTGTTTTCCTTCCTAAATTCCTTGGTCAACCAATCCCTTGCATAGATCCTCAACTTTCTCATTTCCCTTTCAATTTGTTGAATCAGCTTGGAAAATAACCCTGGCTAGATCCAAATTTCCATTTATTCCTGAGCAATTGGATATATGGAACAAATCACAAAACACACGGTCTTCTCCCACTGTAAATTTATAACTGAGAATTTCCACAGTGCCAATTAATCATACTGCATATGCCCCAATCCATTCATCATCTCATTTGCCTAGACAGTAGTTTTGCATCTTCTCCTGTCTCTTAAACCCCAACACTTCCCCAGAAATCAGTCTCTTTTTGGTTGCTACTTCCCTGAGAACATTAAATCAACAAGAAGAGAATTTTCCTAACTCCTAAGACCATTTATACCCCCTTTAGTATATCTACACTCATAGTCTGCCCCCTCTCTATTATTACACATGAACTGCCTGGCCCCTATCTATATACTTTCTCTGATGATGCTTACTTCACAAATGAAGAAACTGAGAATGGAGTTAAACATAATTTCTTATTTTAACACAGCTTAGATTCAAACCCACAGAGTCTGTTGCCTGAGCCAGGGCTCAAAATGTGTGCATTTGGAATGGGGGAGCCCAGTAGAAAATCAGGGCTGGAAAGATCCTGGATGAAACTACTGACTGAGGAAACAGAAACTACTGTAAGCGCCTTGAAATATTGACCTTCAGCATTCTCATCAGGACCAAAATCAGTCAATCCGGAGAGCTGACTAGTGTTTGAGATTTCGAGGGTCATTGAACAAATATCCTCACTCAGCAATTAGATATGAAAAGCTTAATTGGCACATTATCTTAAGAGCATTTAATATATAACATATATCATTGGTCAAATGCAACTTTGGAAATGATCAGATAAGAGACAATTACAAATCTGTATGAGTGGGAAGAGTGGAGAGAACCCAGAGTTTTCCCAGATGCCTGAAATTAGGGAAATTTTTATATCACAAAGGGGAAGAGGCTTAGAAGAGAAAGATTAAGGACATAGAAAATAAACTTCAGGGGCGGCCGGGTGGCACAGCGGTTAAGCGTCTGCCTTCGGCTCAGGGAGTGATCCCGGCGTTATGGGATTGAGCCCCACGTCAGGCTCCTCTGCTGTGAGCCTGCTTCTTCCTCTCCCACTCCCCCTGCTTGTGTTCCCTCTCTCACTGGCTGTCTCTATCTCTGTCGAATAAATAAATAAATCTTTAAAAAAAAAAGAAAGAAAATAAACTTCAAAAATTTTATTATTTTGATAAAATGTCAATTCTGTGAAAGAAAAACGAATGAGTATGTGACATAACTTTGTCATGCACATCTGTCAGTGTGTTTGGCAATACTGTATAATGTATAAATTCTTCAACAGTAGTTTGTTAATAAAGAGCTTTGTTTCTGAGGAATTTATTCATCAAAATCTCTAAAAAAATTCTGAAAATGCTAAGATTTTCAATTTAAATATCAGATGACTCTACATAAAATAACTTTATACAAATGTACACGCTCTGTGAAAAAAATGCCACTATGGTTATTGGCTGGTGATTTTGGTTTCATTTCATTTTATAACAACAATCTAGTTAAAGCTCAGATTCTGAACTGAATTTCAGAATAAATATCTCAGAAAGATCAATTATATATGCAGTCCAGTCTTTTAAAAAAAATCTTCCCTAGTTGTTTCTTCAGATAGTCCACAAGATCTGACTTCGGTTACACCCTGGAAAAGCATCTAGATTTATGTGCAGCTATTGCAAAGTGAGAGCTCTGAATGTCTATTCTGTTTTGGTGGCTCTTAGTCTAATTGCTGTAAAATATTTAATGGATGAGTTGACAAATGGAAAATTTGAATTTTATGCACTGAAATTTTACTTTGTCTCTTCTATATACACCTATTTTTCAAGAGCTGATAATACACTCATTTGCTACATCATAATATATTTCAGGCTTTTTATCTTCAGCTGCAGAAATCCCCCATCTTTTTAACTATGTTAACATTCCTAAGTCACCCAGCATTGCCTATCCACCTCCACTAATTCACAGCTCTATTATATTTCTCCAGGGGATGTATTTCTATAGTATGCCTTCTTATAAGGTCTATTTTTTTTCTTCCAGTTTTTGTTTGTTTTTGACTGACATCCAGACTTTTTAGTCTTTATCAGGGATTTTTACTTTGTTTGTTACTTCCTTTTTTCCCCCATAGCTTTTCATGATTTGCTGGGGTTATATCTGCCTAGGCTTTTAGTTCTCTTACAGATTTGTTTTTAAGACTTCAAACTTTTTCATTTTATTTTTAGCTCATGATACTTGCAAAAGTCTGTACCCTTTTGATTTTCACTTGCTTCATTGACACATTCTTGTGTTTTGTTTTCATTTTAAAATACCAGAAAGTAAAATGTCTCGGCAGCTTGGTGAGTGGAATATTTATAATTCAAAAAAATTTACTTTTTTGGAGATATTTGGTTATAGGTTAAAATCTTGTGTATAAATTCCTGGAAAAAATATCTTAACTTTCCAGGGAGTTGACTGACATTCTTTTATCATTAAATGCAATCATTCTATGATATCATTCTATATCTGGTGCGATATTTGTATTCCCCCACTGAGAGGAAATAATTAACAAAGATTTGTTATTAATGACATCTAAATGTTAATGTATTCAACTAGATATTATTAAAACACTATTAAGCAAGTGGACATGGAGAAGTTTAAAAACATAGATATACATAATTTATCTTTATTCATAACAGACCTCTTTTGTCTCCTCTGAAAACGAAGAGTAACCTGGTGTTGTACTATCATACTGACTGGGGGAGAAGAGTGGGGAAAGGAGAAAGCCCTGATTCGTAACATTTTCCCATTTCTATGGTGTGATTACTATCACCATGACCAATTTCAAGCTACCAGCAGCTTAACAAATAGCCCATAGAATTTCTGAAATCTTAATAATCAGCTCTCACAAGCTGGTTCAGGCTAAACGCAGTTCCAGCACAAAATTGTAAATGTTTATTAATTTTCGGAAGGTCACATATATCTTTGAATATATATTAATCTCAATGACAAAGCTGATATGTAGATTTTGACAAAACTTTGCAGTTCTACCCATGGATCCCTGTATAAGAATCCACTTTCGATATGTATTTGTGATTTAAGGGTTTCAGAATTTATGATTCACAGGTGATAACTTACCTTTCATTTTTAAATTTTTTTAGCTTTTTTGTTTTTATGTAAATTCCAGTTAATTAACACACAGTGTAATATTAGTTTCAAGTGTACAATATAGTGAGTCAGATGTACTTCCATACGTCACCCAGTGCTCATCACAAATGTCCTCCTTAATCCGCATCACCTAGTTCACCAGTCCCCCACCTACCTCCCTCTGGTAACCATCCATTTGTTCTCTGTGGTTAAGAGTCAGATTTTTGGTTTGCCTCCTTCTCTCTTTTTCCCTCCCTATACTCATTTGTTTTGTTAAACTCTACATATGAGGAAAATCATATGGTATTTGTCTTTCTCTGACTGACTTATCTCTAGCTCCATCCACCTTGTTGCAAATGGCAAGATTTCATTCCTTTTATAGCTGAATAATATTCCATTGCATGTGTGTGTATATATATATATATTTTCTCTCTCTCTCTCTATATATATATCCTTTATATATATATATATATAAAGGAAATATTTTCTTTATCCATTCATCAGTTGATGGACACTGATTCCATAATTTGGCTATTGTAGATAATGCTGCTATAAACTTTGGGGTGTTTGTATCCCTTTAAAATAGTATTTTTGTCTTCTTTGAGTGATAATTTATCTTTTAATCTCAACACTTTGGCTTTCATAATTTGGGAACCAACTATTTAACTGCAGCAAAAATTAAGAACCATTGGGAAAAGATGCCTTGGTCCAAATAGCCTGCTTCTCTTCCTGAATCACACCATATAGAAAGCTACTTTTGTTTCAGTGATTATATATGATTTGTATACTTCCAATTACTATTTATCTACTTTGGGATTCTTTGTTTCTATATTTCTATCACAAAATGAGAATAAAGAACAACTTTAACTCACTGGTATATTAAAATGACAAATTTTTCTTTTCATATTTTGATGATTTTTGTCAAAATACAAAATCGTAAGTTAAATTTAGTGAATATCTGAATTTCTTATCTATTGGTATAAAAAATCTAGACGTTTGGTTAAAAAAAGTGAAAAGAATTTACTTTTTGATTCTCAATTGTACTTCAATGATTTCTGGCTTTTTTTTTTTCTTATAGTTTATCTAATTAAAAGGCAGAACTCTCAATTTCAAGTTTTATATGCATCAATTGGCTAATTGGAAAGTAAATTCTCTAGCCCACATAATCTGGAGTCAAGAAACTTGTAAAACAAAACAAAACAAAAAAAAATCACTTTAATTCCATTGCTGACAAGTTTCCGAATTTAAATCTCAACTTCCTGTGATGAATTTATTTACTTTGTGCTGACAAGACAGTATCTTGGGGCTTTGTTTTCCAAGTCAGTTCTAAATCTGCAGTGTATCAGTCTCCTCATTATGCTTTGGATGTTATGGTAGATAAATGGTATCTTCACAAAGATACATTCATTCTGGTATTGAAAATGCCTACTTAACATTCTGTATGAATAGTTTTATTGAAAAAATATGTAGACAAGCCATTAATTATACACAAAGACTTGGAACAAATTCTTATAAGAAGCATAGCATGCCTTCCATTAAATGTACACATTTTATACAAAGTTACTGAAAGTCTTCCGGAGGTTAAACAATAAATCTTAGAAATTTAATCACTCTGCTCCCCAAAAGGTAATTTTTTTCCCCTATGACATACATAGGGCATACACTCAGATCTTAGTATAGTTTAAATAACCAGACAGTATTTTCAGTGCATTTTTCTGTTTCTTAAAAATCTAGTTGCTGAAAGTTGTTCAATTATCTTCCTCAATTTCTTTTTGTTTTGTTTTGTAATTATTATTCTATTTTCGTTCTCCTTTTGAATTGTGAAATATCTTGAATTAGAAAATGCAGAGAATGAGAGACAATGCCTCCTATCATAAAACTGAATCTGGAAAATGTATTTTGTTTTAGATTATACCTTGAATTCAAAGCACAATTTTATTGAAAGCATTTTCTAGCTCCTGTATTTCATAGCAGTATAGGATTTATTGTACTTTTATTTGGAAGGAGATTCAGCAGATAAATGATCACTTTATTTCTTACATTTTTAACGTTGCTACTCTAAGCTTGTCACATTATAAGGATTAGTGGAGAGTCTTTACAAGTAAAATTCACAATCCTTTTTTTTTTTCAGTTAGAAAATGCAAACAGATAGTAAGTACACATACACAAACAGGTAAAAAAAAATTAAATACAATTATTTGGCCAAAAAAGATATGCATAAACATGTGTTAAAATTCTTAACTATCTTGAGAACCAAAATGGATTAAAAACAAACATTTCTAGGGAAAAAAGACTAAAAAGCTAAAATATACTTCAACTAAATTCCTCATTCCTATCCAATATGTGACTAGCCTGGCATTTCAATAAGTGCTAATTTTTTTTCTGAAAATGTAGATTTTGAACTGATGTTAGAATTTCAAAACAGTTCCCTCTACAAATGCCGTTCTTGTGATTGGTAAAGAGAGTTGTCTGGTTAGCTTATTAACAGACTCAGATTAAGAAATCCGTTAAATTCTTACCAAGAAGCCATAGAGCAGCTTGTTGAGCCACGTTGCTTATTCAAAATTCTGATTAGAAAATTCTCCTTACACCCTCTTCCACATGATAAATGCACAGGAACTCCACAACCCAGGCAAGTAAATCTTATTTACTATCACTTCCCATAACCGAGACCACGACTACATTATTGACTAGCCGAAATTCCTAACAAAGTTTCTCAGGCCAAAAGAATGAATATAACATTCACAGCTCATTGTGGTGGTACTTTGGAGCTCTTCTTTCGGCCATTTCATTCTGCCAATAAAAAATTGTAGAGCTGTATTAGCCCCTCACTGTAAGTCAGATATTGTGGTACATGTTGAGTGAGTAGGGATAGAAATGTAAGTAATCCACAATCAGTGACCTCAGTTGGCTTGATCATATGTACCCTATATTTATATTCCTGGTAATGCCCAGGGACAGTCCTAAGTGACATGAACATTGTCCCTCCCAAGATGCCTAGTGCTCATCCCAAAATGTTTGCCTAACTTGATTCATAGCTCTATTTATTTACAAACTCAAATTTCTGTGTTTTTTTAATTAAGTAGATAAATGGATGTTGGCCATTCATTTAAATTCTCTCATTTTTAAGCTTCTGTGATGCCATTTTGCTTGGCTTTTTATGCCTCTAAAGTCATACATGATTTTTCTTTCTAGCCTTTTCTAACATCATCTACTATTACATTCTGATTGCTCTCTCCTCACCTCCCCAGCCCCCAGAAGCTGGCCCTCCGTTCTCTAGCCTTATATACTCCCCTTGAGTGATTTTATTTACAACCACATCAGAAATACCTGTAATTTTATGGCTCTTGGATCTGACCCATATTTTCAACATCTCTTAGCTAGAGACCCATGTGGGACTCCCTTCTAATACTCTCAATCCTCATTACTGAACATTTCCTCTCCACCTCTCTGCTCCAACCTGCACCTCTTCCTGCTTTCCGTATGCTGGTTATTGAGATCACACACCTGATCATCAGAGTCAGACATTCCAGCTTCATGGTCCCCTCCTATCCATCCATCTTACCTTCGGCCCCAATTACAACCAGTGAGTCACCACACCTCTGAAATCTTTCGTCCCTGTCTATCTTCACTTCTCTTGCTATTGGTACATCCATTATGGCCTCTCACCTGGACCATATTATATTCTAGACTTCTTCCCTTCTCCAGTTTTACTCCTCTACAATCTATCTCATTTACACTCCTATGTCTTTCATATCTTCAGAGGAAAACCAAGGCCCTTATCTGAAATGCAGGCTTTTTAGGATTTAGAGGTCGCAGCTATCAGCCTTGGAATTTCATTCAAGACACCCAGTACATTTTGTTCCCAAGCCACTCTCCCTGAAATTGATTTAATGGGTCTGGGTATGATCTTTGCAAAGGTATTTCTAAAACACCCAAGGGATCCAAATAGAAAGAGCAGAACACCTCTGATTCTGTCTTTTTACCCTTTCCCATCTGCCCTCCTTAGGAGCCTGAATGCTCTTCCTTCACTTGCTCAGGACCCTATGCCTTCGCACATCTGACCCTTGGCCAGCACACCCTCTTATCTGTTTTACTTCCCACCTTTAGTGCTTCTTCCCAGTAATCTGCTTAAACTGTATTCAAGCTGAAAAGTCAATTCCACTAACGCACCTTCAAATGAAGTGGTAGATTACCCTCAACTCCTCTCTCTTTTATTATTGAAGCATGTACACTTATTGTAATTGTTACATTTGTTCACTTCTGCTTGACTGTGAGCTCCTTTAAGAAGGGAATGTGTTGTCCTAAAGTTCTCAATCTATCCCATGGCTTGGGACAAAATAAGTACACATTAAAAGATTTTAAAATTGACTTTAAGGTGTTCTACATGATCGGATTCTGTGTCTAATATTACTGAGGGTCAGATGATATCAAAATAATTCACAAGCCCAGCCCACTTCTCACCACCTTCCCCACCTGCCAGAGAGTCTATCATAGACTTGTAACTGGTCTATTTGCACTTGCATCTCAAGGCCTCTGTACTGGCTCTTTCTGATAACTCATAGGTACTATTCCAAACTATTTGAATGGCTCATTTATTCATATTATTTACATCTCTGTTCAAAAGTAATCTCAAGGAGGCCTTCTCTAGTTGCCTTATGGAAAATAGCCCCTCAGCCCAGCTCCTTCCATTTTCTTTATTTTTGCTCTATTTCCTCTATGAAATATCTTGCTATATTAAATTACCTTATTTATATTGTTTGCTCATTCATTCATTCATTCATTCATTCATTGACTTCTCTACAATGTAAACTTGAAAACAATGCTAACCCTGAAATAGGTTGCTCAGGAAACTTTTCTTTTTCTTTTTTCTTTAAAGATTTTATTTATTTATTTGAGTGAGAGAGACAGAGATTGCAAGAGGGAGCGAGCATGAGCAGGGGGGAAGGGCAGAGGGAGAGGGAGAAGCAGGCTCCCCAATAAGCAGGGAGCCCAGGGCGGGCTGGGGCTCATGGGGCTCGATCCCAGGACCCTGGGATCTTGACTTGAGTCAAAAGCAGATGCTTAACAGACTGAGCCACCCAGGTGCCCAGGTCAGGAAATTTTTCAATATTCTTTTTTTTTTAAATGAATAAAAGTGACTTTTATTACTGAAATTTCAGAAGTTCAGTTCTCTTCTAATCAAGCAAGTTCTTGCTCATTTTTATTTGTACTATATTCATTGTAAGTTATTTCACTCATTGGAAAGATTTGTATGTTAATATTTTGATTTGAAGTGAACTATGCATGTAAATACCAATTGTCTATAGCTTTAATTTTTCAAAATCTTTCCGTGTATTTCATTACTTCACAAGGATTTAAATGCCTTTAAACTTCTAAAATGTGTCCTTGGGAGGTCAGTATTACTTCTTCTGTAGATTAGGAAAAAAATTAGACAGGCAGAAATAAAATGATTTATGTCATCTGCTTAGTATGCCTAACTATTCCCTTCTTTGAGAAATCCTTAACCCCTGCTTCCACAGCACTGCATTTTCCTTGTTCTGCTCCCTGGTACCAAGCTCTTATTTTTTTGGACTGAACTCTGAGCCATCTTGTTTTGTTACCACTACGGATGCTATTAACTTGCATTTACCGTTATCATTTCATAAATTCTGGTCTTGGCTTCCTGATAAACTATGTCACTCACTTCCAGGCACTATCAACAATACCTGGAGAGTGACTGACTTTTCCACCTTCATCTTTAGACATCTCTAGCCAATCCCCAGGTATTCTCTATATTTACCTTAATGCCCTTGAGCACATGAGTCCTAAGATGGGGAATACTGAGCACAGAAGTTATGCCCATTTTAACCCATTAGTAGCACTACCTGTGTTTTGATTTTTTTTTTTTTCAGCTTGGTTAGTTGGCTTTTGTGTGCTTTTATTCTATTGCTCCTAAGTTTTTTTTTCTCTCTTAAACCTTCATTTTCAATCGTTTTTCTGTTTTTCTCTTCAAAGAGTGTCTATTCTGGTCTGTCTTTGCTTTTTCTACTATCATTATTCACATCTTGGTCACCTATTTCCTGAAACGTTACAATAATGTAATAAGGACAGCTAATACTTCGAATACTTATTTTGTGCTGCGCAGTATCCTAAGCATTTCTCATGTCATTGCAGACTCTGTAAAAGCTTTATATATTTCTGAATAACCCAATCAATAGTTCACGTTGGTGAGGGGTAAAACAAGCATTTTTCCACCCCTACTGTTGGTAAACAGAAAAAAAAAAAAAGCTTTAGACTTTTCTTACCATCTTAATCCAACGAAATTTACCAGCCTTTATTTGGCCTTTAGAAGATACTGACTAAAATTAGTCAACTGTAATATGACGTTATTAAAAAAATCAAATCTGATAGTTGAAATCATAATTATTTTATATCATTTGAGACTGAATCTTCTTCTTTTTTTTTTTTTTAAGATTTTATTTATTTATTNTTATTTATTTATTCGACAGAGATAGAGACAGCCAGTGAGAGAGGGAACACAAGCAGGGGGAGTGGGAGAGGAAGAAGCAGGCTCATAGCAGACGCCCGATGTGGGGCTCGATCCCATAATGCCGGGATCACGCCCTGGGCCGAAGGCAGACGCTTAACCGCTGCGCCACCCAGGCGCCCCCAGACTGAATCTTCTACCTCAGCTCGTATGCACGCACTCTGCTTATACACATAGTCCTATACTTTCACCATTGTTAGCCCGGTGCTATGTTAAAAATACTCAGGCAAGGAATGGTGGCTTCTGCTTACTTTTCTACTTTCAGTCTCCCTTCCTGTTAGTCCTGTCCATCCATAGTTAACAGAATAGTTTTACTGTTTTACCATTTACTACTCACTGCTTTACCATTTTAAAAAAATATAGCATTCCTGGGGTGCCTGGGTGGCTCAATTGGTTGAGCATTCAACTCTTCATTTTGGCTCAGGTCATGATCTCGGGGTCCTGGGATTGTATCCCGAGTCGGGCTCTGCACTCAGTATGGATCTGCTTGAAATTCTCTCCCTCTGCCACTTCCCCGACTTGTGCATGTGTACTTTCTCTCTCTCTCAAATAAATAAATAAATAAAATCTTTAAAAAAATATAGCATTCCCAAGTTTATTAATTTGTTCACATCTCTGGGTAAGGTCCCATATCACTGACCTCACATCATCATTGAATGCTCATGACACTATTCTTACCCATGACTTTCCTTCACATTAAAAAAATTCCTCCCAACAGCTTGTAAGCCATGTTCTCTTCCTTACTATACCTATGCCAACTACCCCTGTATGTTCATCTCACAGTATGTGAGTACCAAAATTATCTACAAGGTATAGAAGAAATTCATTAGGATTCCATATAATTATTCAGATCACGAGATCACATAACTTTGAATATGGAATTGTGAAGCCCTTAGAGGTCATTCAGTAGAACACAGACCTCCTCTGACACTTGTGAATAGTGGTCTGCTTGAATCTTATTAAACAAAAAGTACACACTTCGTGAAGTAGCCCAAGTAATTAGTGCTGATAACATTAAAAATGGCTTTCATTTTTTCAGGTAATTGGCTTTTATGAGATTTGTAGAGCTCTGGAAAAATATAATTTCTAACCTTTCTTTGGGCAGCTTGCAAATATGCAAGGAAAAATTTATTTTTTTTCTTTGAATTAAACATGGGGAACCCTAAAGTTATCTAAATTTTTTCATGAATTTCGAAGTGCTCCTCATATTTTGAAGTATATTCTTGATGTTCTACAGTGTATTAATGTGTCCTTTGAAATGAGAGTCTCAGAAAACAATATTTGGCTTGTAGTGTAACAATATATTAATTTATTAATTACTCTTTTATGATATAATAACTTTGTAATAACACTTACTACAGTTTTATTTTATTTTTTCTTCAGTTTTAACCCAAGTTTCAGTATTAGCAGAAATCTAGCTTATAGTGAACTAATTCATTCGGATCTTCGCAAAATAAAATACTTTGAAGTTTTCCTTCCTATATTCATTTATTCGTTAATCCATCTAACATCTATTATTGAACAAATTCCAGGTAACAAATACCATTACAGTTGCTAAAGATACTGAAAAACAAATAAAAATCTTACACTTGCTATAAGGAAGGAGACCAAGACAAATGAACTGAAACTTCCAGGATGCTGTGACATGTGTTTCAAGTTTGGGTATCTCAAAAAAATACATTTCATAAACCTAAATATAGAACTTGATACTTGTTTCTATTAAATTTGCTTTTACAAACTTAGGCATCTTATTTTTGAATCTTGAATTAAATAATCCAATATATGTTTATAGTTCGTATCTTTATCCATGCCATTGATAAAAATAATGAATAGGAAAAGTCTAAAGGAGAGTGGCACCTATGATGTTACTAGAAGCCTCTCTCCAAGGTGAAAAGGTAATAAGAACAGGGGTATGTAACACATGTATTACCAATAAAGCAGGTACATCAGCGTTCTCCAGAGAAACAGGACCAAGAAGATATATAAAATAGGAAGTATTAAGAGATTTTTTGAGGAATTGGCTCATGTGGTTATGAAGACTGAGAAACCCCACCATCTGTTGTCTGCAAACTAGAAATCCCGGAAAACCAGTGGTGTAATTGCAGTCTGAGTCTGAAGGCCTGAGAACCAAGGAAGTGGATGGAATAAATTCTAGCCCATGGGCCGCAGAATAAGTCAGCTCAATCAGAGAGGCTGGAAGGGAATGAATCCTTCCGTTCTCTGCTTTTTTCTTCATTCAGGCCATCAACAGATTGCATGGTGCTCACCCCCTTGGGGAGGGCAATCTGAGGCCACTGATTCAAACGTTAATGTTATGCAGCAACACCCTCACAGACATAGCCAGCAATAGTGTTTTATCTGGGCACCCCAAGGCCCAGTCAAGTTGACACATGCAATTAATAATCACAGCAGGTAAAATCACTCTATGAGCTCGAAATCCGTTTTTTCTATGTGGTCCATGTACATCATTCTGTACAGATAAAAGCAAAATATTCCTTTTAGAAACAATATTTGCCGAATTTCCCTTTGTTATGTCTGTTGTGATAACATATGCCATCTCTCTGCAGTCCTGCCTGATATTAAAGGAAATACGGTATAGTGATCGAAAACGTAGGCTATATTTTGGGGGCCCAACTTGATGGTTGCCAGACCGAATTCTCAGGACACAGAATGAGACAAATAAGAAGGCAATAGTTGTCCCTAAGAGAGAAAGCATCCACTATCAGTGGGTACCCAAAAGCAGATTCACAAATCACGATTCAAAGATTGATCCAATTCCTACAAATGTTTTTTTGCCTGCCAATCTAAATTAGGAAAGGAAGGGACAACATAAAATTTTACCTCCCTCTCTTTTTTTTTTTTTAAAGTTAGATTTCTTTCTTCTTTTTAAGAGACAGGTGGAAGGGGGAGGGGCAGAGAGAATTTTTTTTTTAAAGATTTTTTTATTCTTTCATCTGAGAGAGAGAGAGCGTGCATGCGAGTGCAAGAGCGTGCACGTGAGCACGAGCAGGGGGGAGGGGGTGGGGGGGAGGGTCGTCAGGAGAGGGAAAAGCAAACCCTGCACTGAGCAGGGAGCCTGATGCGGTGCTCCATGCAGCGCTTGATCCCAGGACCACGAGATCAAGATGCTCAATCCAGTAAGCCACCCAGGCATCCCAGGGAGAGAGGGAGTCTTAAGCAGGCTACATGCCAGCTCGGAGCCTGAAGCGGGGCTCCATCTAACACGAGATCATGACTCTGAGATCATGACCTGAGCCAAAATCAAGAGGTGGAAGCTTATCAGACTGACCCACTCAGGCGCCCCTACTTTTCTCTCTTAACCAGAAGGCACAGACAGAGATCGGGGACAGCTGACTTTGGTAAGAATTCTCACTCTTTGCTGGCTTCTGGCAGTTTTCTCAGGATCCTGTCTGAAGGCTAAGGAGTGAAGGGGGTATCCAGCAGGTCTTATCCTGGTCACCAGAAAATGTAGAGGAGGAAAAACGGTTTTCCCTTTTCTCTTTCTTGGGTGCTTGGCTGAGATCCCGTTTTCTCCAGGGCACCTCATAAATGAGTGTTTATCTAGGTGAAAAGTTCTCCACTGTGGCCACTGTAATTCAAGATTGCCTTTTTTTTTTTTGTTAAAGATTGTATTTATTTATGCGACAGAGATAGAGACAGCCAGCGAGAGAGGGAACACAAGCAGGGGGAGGTGGGAGAGGAAGAAGCAGGCTCATAGCGGAGGAGCCTGATGTGGGGCTCGATCCCAGAACGCTGGGATCACGCCCTGAGCTGAAGGCAGACGCTTAACCACTGTGCCACCCAGGCGCCCCTCAAGATTGCCTTTGGTAGTGATGAGGTTTTGGGATATAGGTGAGGTTCAGCGGGGTGGAGTCCGGAGCCGACCACGAAGGAAGAATTCTTGAGACGTCTTTGGTGCAAAATGGTGGTTTATTAAAGCACGGGGACAGGACCCATGGGCAGAAAGAGCTGCTGCCCCGGGTTGTGAGGGGTGGCTGATTATATACTATGGGGTTGGGGGAGGTAAGGAAAAGGGAGGCTGAGAAAGTACTTTCATATGTTAAAGAAGACTCACAGGATACGGGAGGCCTTGCCATTGTCAAGTTAAGGTTGTTTACCCCTCTAGTAAGGTATTAACATGAAGGTAGTTGGGAACTTCCTGGAGGCTGCAGGTTATAAGGACATTTAATTGTATCTACGTTTTTCTGGAAGCTAGGTTATTGATAGAAATGCTTTGTTCTTGTAGATCGCTAAGACATTTGTAAACTGAGGGAGATTCAAGTCTTGCAGGCTTGTGGTCTCTATAGGTTAACTGTTTTTCCTTTAGGGCAGCCAGGAGTGCCTGAGGAATGTCACTGTACATCCCTTGGTGGGGGGGTTGCGGGGGTGTCAGTTTCTGCTTTGTCCTCAGCTTGACTTCTGTTCCCTTATCAGTAGGGTTAACCTGCTTGTGGAGCCTTACAATTTTATTCAACTGAAATCTCGCTGTGGACCTCCTCTAAGTTGAACTCAGTCCAAACAGATTCAGTCTGGGTTCTAAGTCGGACCCAGTCTGACCCCAACGCAGTCCCATTTCTTAAAGATTTTATTGATTTACTTGAGAGAGAGCATGAGAGGGGGGAGGGTCAGAGGGAGAAGCAGACGCCCTACTAAGCAGGGAGCCAGATGCAGGGACACAATCCTGGGACTCCAGGAAATATAAAGCAATATATTTTGCGGTTGCTCAAAATCTAATTTTCAGCACTATGGAATAAGTACTTGCATATGTGGTCCTCCATATATTTGTTATTTTGAGTAACATACCGCATAGTTTGCTTTCTTTTACTTTTCAATCTACACTAAAAATCAAACTGCTATCACTGGGTCATACATAATCAATCACATAGACCAAAAAGCTATTTGAAGTAATTTTCTATCACTAAGCTGCCTTTGGGGAACTGTATAATTGGTGTGCCTCACTAGATAGTCAAATGCATGCAAATGTCTTTAATGTTCATGACTTTCTTCCAGGTAGTCTCTTGGGTTCATACTACCCATTCTTTTTGCTTTTTGTAGGTAGGTGACTTTATATATTTTTAAGCTTTTGTTGTATAATAATAGTGACAAGAAAAATAAATGTTCACCAAGGAGTCAAAGATAATTAGTAGGCCACTATTTTAAATGATAGTTAACCATAGGCCACTACCGTTTGGGGATAAGTATAGACAATATTTTGAATAAATCCTTTTTCTTCAAGAACACTTTGAGGGATTGAATGCATTTTTTTCTTTGTAAGTGTCAGTTAAAATATAATTTGCATTCTCTCTGATCTTGGGGTTTTGATGTTGTGTGCAATGAACTGAGACATTGCATTACAAAAAGAAATCTTTATACACTTGACAGCTTTTAGGTCTCCAAGGAATCTATTCAATTAGTGTCGTGTCCTGGTTCCGCATAGTATGAAAACGCATACAGAATTGCAGATATTTTAGAAATTGTATCTAATAAACCAGGAAAAACATCATAAAATTCTTTCCTTAAAATAAAAAAAAATAAATTGGGTTCCTGCATAACATATATAAATAAAAGTGATAGTATAGAACCTGGCATTGAGTTCATTCTGAATGAAGGTGTGTTATCCGAATCAGCTAACCTAAGATTATATAGCTATAATTTTAATTAGATATATAAAAACCTATTTAAACAGGCTGGGTCAAAGTCAGATTTTTTTCTCAAGGGCAGCTGGGAAAATCCCATTTCTGGGAGAGGAGATGTCATCAATTAGATATTATAGATTGGAGTCCCGGATTGAGGTCATGTAGGAGAGGACAGATTCACAGAGTAGATAGGAATAAATAGAACCTTTTGGTAAGTGTCAGTCTTTATCTATGGAAGATACAGAAAGTGAAGACTAGAGGAATTTAATCTATTACTAAAGTCAAATGGGTAGCAAAGTGCTATGAATGAGATTAAAATATTATGAAAAAAGGACTATAGTTAAGCACAGGCATAAAGTAGGGAATAGGAGCAAAGAAGGAATGATTCAGGAAAATTCTGTTTTTGATTTCCCTAACTTCACTTTTATTGGTTGCTGATTGTGTGGTATATGATTATCAAGGCACAGTTTCTGTGTGTACAGCTTCTTTCTTAGGCTGAGCAGTTGCATGTACGCTTCCATCTTCTTGATGCACGCTCCTGTTCCAGCAGAATGTTAACTAGAAGGTTGTTGCTCACAGTGCCATTAATGCCCAGATGGCTAGAGTGGTTTGAGCTCTACCTTGAACCACCGTCTGACTTCTAGAAATCCTTTGGTCTTTCCTTCCCATACCTCTGTCCTTCCAGTTTTCCTGTTCTTTGTCTCAGGTTTCATTTCTGATATAACCTCTATTGTTAAAGAAACTCGCTTTTTTCCCAGCCATGTCTTGATCTCTGTTCTGTGTATTGATCCTGACTCTGCACCACCATTACGTTGGTCACGATTTATGTACAATTTCTATGGGCTAATGTCTCCACATTTGGTTCATTCTTGGCTTTTCCTTCATTTAAAGGACCCTACTATGTGCCAAATTTTGTTTTTATCCTACTATCTAACTAGGAAGAGATAATTAAGCAGCAGGCATGAAATACATTCTTTCCCTTTATTGGTGTTTGATCACAGAGACCAAAAGTTACCAAATCAACCCTGTTTATAAACATACTAATGACAGACATCCCAGCAAACAAATTGATGGCATTTTCTGGTGGGAGAACTATTACCTTGGGAATGCTTTTGGCAAGAATTGTGTGATTGTCTAGAATTACCGATAGCAAAATAATAAGGAATCCATGGATTTATAGGGCATGATCATCTGAAGGAAAAATGGCTCCTTCTCTGTAGTTGGAGTGGTTCCGTATATGTTCTGGAGACCACATATTTTAATCTGTGCTTAGGGTACATTCCAGTGGGATAAGAAAACGCCTGGACAGTTATATTGGTGGTCTTAAACCTGTCTCTGTTTTGTCTTTGTCTCATGATTGTTTCTTTGAAATTAGTAAATCTTGAAATGGATAAGTTTTCTGAGTCATAGGAGACTGAATAAACAATCTAATCCTTTTTGCATTATTGCAATCAACCAATATCCTTTTGCTCTTACTCATCAGGGCCCACAGTTCTAGGGCAGGTCAGTGTATTTAATATCTCAAGAAGTGAGATATTTTCAGTATAAACTTTCTGTTATGAGAAAAAAAAGAAAGTACTATGGCTATATGAAATAACATATTTGAAATACTTCAAGTTAGGTTATGGTTTTCAAAGTTATTTATTTTTAATTTATAAATCCTGTAATCTCTTTCATAAACATTCATTCAGGCAAGACTACCTATGTTAATGTAATCCCCAAAAGTTACATTTCTTTATTCTAGAAATATAGGAAATTTCTAGAACAACATTACTAAAAGAAATTTTATAAATGTAATTGTACAATGTAGTATATATGGTAAACATTTAAATATTTCTTAATCCAAAAGAAAGTAAATTGGTTGTGTCTAATAATTGTAGAATATCTGGTAAATATTGTGACCATGCTGATATTTTATATATGATAATTAAATCTCATAAGCCTCAGGATTTTTTCAAGTAGCAATTATTACTTATAGGTAAGGAAACAGATTCAGAGAAATTCAGTGGTATTTCTCAGATTATATTGAGTAAATAAAAGAAGTCAAATTGAAAATAAGGGCTGTCTAATTCAGTAGTCATATTCTTTTTGCTACAGCATGCCGCCTAATATCACACTTTTATAAAGTACACATCATCATAGAGTTAACTTGGAAAGAAGTTGCTTTGGATTCTATAACATTGTTAGAACACTTAATTTTGCAATAACTATTGATTTCTAATTTAAAATTCAAAACAATTGTTTCACTTTTACTGTTTTAAATATATATAGTTATATCTGTCTATAACTATTTCTTTGTCAAATTAATTTCAGTAAAACATTATTCATCATTAAATTTGTTATTTTATTATGTGGTTATATGTGTATTGAATTTGTTTTGTAATTCTATTCTTAAATTTTTATTCCTTTATTTTTAATATTCTATTTATTTATTTTAGAGCATGAGCAAGCATGAGTGGGGGTAGGGGCAGAGGGGGAGGGAGAATCCCAAGCAGACTCCCCACTGAGTAGGGAGCTGGTTGCCGGCTTTGATCCCATGACCCTGAGATCATGACCTGATCTGAAATGCAGAGTGGGATGGGCGTTTAGCCTACTGAGCCACCAAGGTGCCCCTGTTTTGTAATTCCTTAAGCATAAGGGGTTTGATAGAGTTGTATGTTTGGACATATGAAAGAAGAATTTAAGTCAACTCTAAGAGTCCATGCAAAATTTTTTTTTTCTTTTAGAAAGGTTGACACAGAAAAAATTAAGAAACAGAGATGGAAATTTCCTGTGCTTTGATGTTGATCAAAGTTAAGTGGTTACAATTTGGAAGGGAATAGATTGCTAAAGCATTTTGGTTCTTATGATGATTTCTCAGTGGAAATCAATTTTGCCATTAAGATATGCATGCCTGTCTGTTGGTGTGAGTTACTAGAAAAGTGAAAGTTCGGGTAATAGAAAACAATGATCTAATATTGCTATTGATAGCCCACCTTCATTTAAAAATTTTTATGAAAAATAATCAGCTTATATTCTTAGAAATTGAAGCATAAAAGTTTACTAAGATCAGGACATATGGTGTGCAATGAAGACCAACTACGTATGTTGGGAAAGAAGAAAAAGAAGGGGGAAGTACAAATAGAGGAATATATCTTAAAATTTGACTTGGAGAGGGAAATGATATTTAAGAAATGGAATTCCAAATTCAGTGCCTTTAACTAGTAGGAGTGTAAGTTAATCAGCTATTAATTACATTCAGCCTTCATTCAATATTTCTACCAAGTCTGGTCCTGTTCACTTGAATGTTTTTCTATTAGAATGAATTAGTCTGAGGGAAGCTAATGCCATTCAGAGTTGAGTTATCACTTTGATACTAATTCCATTTATAGTAGTAAATACTTAGTAGTAGTACTCAAAAAGTCTTAAGTTTTTAACTCTCTAATAACAATGTTTCAGAGAGGTGGGTGCTGAAATTGTGTCCATTTTACAGATGGAGTAGAGGAACGCAGAGACTATGTATTTGAACAGGCACTAGGGCCAAATTCAGACTTTGGAAATCTGACTTTCTGCATGTTTGTTGCCAGTCTATTGCATAGGCTCTTGATGACCTGGTAAATAACCTTTACCAGCCCACAGTTTGTCTTTAAAAAGATCTCATTTGCAAAAACATTTATGGATGGTTCGGATTTGGAGGCAAAATCTATAATGGTTGCTGTTAAGGAGAATTGATTGTCTGATGCCTCTTATTCAGCAACAAAAGCTGGTCTGAGATGCCAAGGATTGAGCAAATAGTGCAGTTCCACTAGTGACCTATTTATAATATTCTTAGGACTGTACATAAATATTTTATATTCTATTATGTTTTTTATGTTCAATGTGTGATGGGATATTTTATCTATTCTAAGTTAAACTTACTTTATACTGAAAATGTTTTAAATTATGTTTTTTCTAAGTTTGCAATTTTTATATTAAAAATGTTACATTAATGTTGATTTTGACAAGTAAAAATAATGACTGCTTAATTTGAAGTTGAGTATAATTGGGAACATGTACACATAGAGGCAGGTTTACCCTTAATATTATCATAAATTAGTTGATAGTTCGCTTTTGACGTGATTGGGGTGTTAGCACCACTTCAAGCATTGACTAGATCTGCATCCTTATTACAATTAAAAATGTATGAAATTCTATGTATGGAAATCTAATCATGTTGTATTTATTTTATGTGTATATTTGATTTTGATTTGATTTATAATTTTATCAAGTCATGCTACTTAAAAATAATTAACATATTTCCTAACTAATATGAAAGGAGAAGCCTAATCATAAGTTAATTATATTTTCTGCTGGTAAATATTTCAAAGCACTTTGTCATTATGACAGATAAGTGTACCTGTATATTCCTTACCTGCTAATTTTCATGGTGGAGTTATCCAGTTAAGCTCTTTTCTATTGAATTTCTTGTTTGTGGTAGGGAGCCAGAGGTATCTTTTTCAGTTGATTGAGTAGTAGCAGATAGAGTCACCCATACTCTTGTGAAGACGATGTAGCAAGAAGAGAGCTTATAAAAAGCATCATGTGTCGTATCATGATCAGATTCTTAAAAACTATAATGCCAGTGAAAAACTCAAACTTAAAAATGTCCTCACATTTAATATATTTCCAAATGCAAGTACATTTCATTCCTCCATAAAAGTGTCGTATCATGGCTATGTTTTCACCACACCAATAGCTGGCAAACATTTACTTCTGAGTAAACTCAGTAGTTCCATCTGTAGCCAGTTATTTCTATATCAGCTGCTTGGTTGTCAAAATTACTTAACTGATGTTGAAACAGATTATGTTCCTCATTCTGTTAAATAAGTTAATATATGTAAAGCATTTCGACCAGTGCCTGGCATACAGTAAGCAATATAGAATGCTATGTGTTACTTTTTTTTTTTTCTTCACAAATTTAAGCTTGGTTCTTTGGCAGATTTTAGGATGAGACCATGTAGCTAACTTTCTAGATTTAAAATATTATATACACACTAACACACATCATTTAAATGTTTCTGTCAAAAAAATAACCATGAATTTATTCCAGATTTCAGTGAAGTTGTTTATATACATTTTAAAAACACTTCTCCATTGGAAAATCTCATTATAAATTTTACTCTTTATAATAGAAATAAACAGACTCATGTGGTATCCCTTTATGTAAATTTTATAGACCATGACTGTGTACTTTAATACTACTTGTGTTGCAGACAGAACACTTCGGGGGGAGTGTTTGCCTTGTGAACCTAGAAGTAACTCTGAAAACTTTGTTAATGCTTCCTAGATATCTGCCTTAAAATTAACATCTTAAATATCTTTATATAATGTTCCCTTCTTCTGGAAATAATCTTTTTTCTGCAGTATGGATATGATCTGAGGTGTGTGTATGTGTGTCTGTATGAGTGTTGGAAAGCTCCACATTGTGATCTGTGGGGATTTGAAAAGACCCACGTGGAAGCTTTAAATACTGATAAGTTGAAGGAATCCTGCTTTGTGCTAGTCAACATAGATTATGGCCCAAGCAACTAAGAGAAAGGCTATATTTAAATTTTGACTGACCCCTGAACTGTATGTATAATGAAAAACTACTATTAAACTTAATGTCAGGAGAAACCACTTCTAATTAAAAATTTTTTTTCCTAAAACCAGTCTGTATTTTTCAGATGAAAATTGTAACCCTCAAAGTAGTTTCAAAAGTTCCTCCCTAATAAACTTTGATTAGTACCTGTTAAAGCCAATTAAAGCATTAAGACACACAAAAAGAAAAATTTAACAAGGCATTTTTATTCATCCTTTTTTTTTTTAATGATTATTTTGCAGTCACAACACTTTAGTGGAGTAAGGATAGGGTGCCCCTTGTTTGTTGCTAATCTAGGCTATGCTTTTATTTTTTTTTATTTTATTTTTTTAAAGATTTTATTTATTTATTTGACAGAGAGAGAGACAGCCAGTGAGAGAGGGAACACAAGCAGGGGGAGTGGGAGAGGAAGAAGCAGTCTCACAGCGGAGGAGCCTGATGTGGGGCTCGATCCCATAACGCCGGGATCACGCCCCGAGCCAAGGCAGACACTTAACCTCTGTGCCACCCAGGTGCCCCTAGGCTATGCTTTTAAAGTAAATGACTCATTTGTGATTTGAGACCATTTTAAGGTTAGCTGGGCTTCAGTAATAAATGCCAATAAACAAAAGCCATTACAGCTAGATTTACCTTTACCTTTTTTCTTCCTGTAGCATGATGTATGAATTTACAAGATTAATAAAGTACAGTATAGAATTTGTGGTTAATGGGTAGACTTCTATAGGCCCAGAAGTAGATGGATTCTATGCTTTAAAAAAATCAATACGTAAAGGAAAAATGGTGAAGACGTGAGCATACCAAATTCAGCTCTTTCAGTCTATGTCATCCCACTTGGGATGGGATTTGTTGACCTTAAGAAAATGTCTCAGGGGTGGAAACTGAATATAAACTCTCATCTAATATGTTGCCAATATATTAAGGAACCTCCCCGAAGGCCCCCAGGTAATGTGCATCCTAAAAAGCAATCAATATGATACAAACTAAATTGTAAACTCTGAAAAATGACATCTGCTCTGTAAGTGGGTTAAAATGAAGTGGAGGGTATGATGTCATTGACTATAGAGAATAGGGTTGATGTTGGTACAGTCATTGAAAATTGGGCCTGCAACTTGGGGGGGGGTGTCTAAACTATAACTTCCTACCTGTGTGACTTTGGCCAAGTTTTTAAACCTCTCTGAGCCTCAGTGGCCTCAGTTATGCAACTGAGCTAATAAAATTCACCTCACTCTGCTGGCATAAGAAATAAATGGGAAGTACTTCGAGAGTCTTGGGCACACAGTTTTTACTTAAAAAACCAAAATTGTAATTGTTATTTTTATTATAACTACATAAAGTTGGACACTGAACATTTTTTCCCCCACTGTGACTCTAAGTGTTCAGTTATCTCTGACAATAGTTAAGGCTGGAGTAATTTAAGTGATGATGTTTATACAATCTGTCTATGGCGTTTGTTCTTTCTCTCCTTAAACGTGAACTTTGGCTCTTGGAGGCACTCTGGCTATGTAGTTTCTTAGATCTCCCTCTGTCCTCTTCAATCTCTTTAAATGTGATCACAGTTTGAAAGAGATGGCTATTTAAAAATACTTCAGTGGCTCCTCTTTATTATGAGGTTAAGGGAACTGTGTTTACGGCAGGGACAAGGCACTCCAGTCTCCTCTGGCCCTATGGACCCTGTCCCTGGACCCATGAGATCTTATTTCCTCTGTCTAGAACTCTCTTCTCCCTTTCTCTTCACCTTCAGGACCACCACATCTGGCAGTGTATTTTGTGCAACCTCAGCATTTTTCAGATCTCTTTCCAAGATGGTATATTTTGAAAATATTTAAAGGTATTTATTTGTTTCATGGTACAAAATGTCTTTTTTGAGATGGACATAATCAGTAGGGTATAAAACTAGGAATTTCAGTTCTTCAGAGTCCAAATTCCATCTCTTTGCATTCTTCTCCACTCCATTTCATTTTTGGCAAATGCTAGTTCCTTTTATGCCTGATATTTCAAGGTCACCTTCTGTAACCAATACCCAAATGCGAGGCTTTAACAGCATTCATTGTGAACTTTTTTTTTTAATGATTTTTTATTATGTTATGTTAGTCACCATACAGTACATCCCCGGTTTCCGATGTAAAGTTCGATGATTCTTTAGTTGCATATAACACCCAGTGCACCATTCATTGTGAACTTTTATATCTACTTCCATTACACTTGATTGTAACTGATATTACTCCATTCCAGGACTAATCTAAGAACCTCTTAACTTCCTTACATCCCAAACTCCCAGCAATATATACCACACAATGCTTTGAATAATCTTCCTAACTTTCGGGTCTGATATTGTCTCTCCCTGCTCTTCAAAAAAAACTTTGAGGCTAATTTTTTTTCTTTAAAGATTTATTTATTCATTCGAGAAAGAGAAAGTGAGAATGTACGTGAGTGGGGAGGGGGCTGGGGGAGAGGCAGAGGGAAACATGCAGACTCCCTGCTGAGTGTGGAGTTTGACACAGGGCTCAATCTCAGGACCCTGAGATCACGACCTGAGCTGAAATCAAGAGTCAGTCGCTTAACCAACTGAGCCACCCAGGCACCCTGAGGCTAATTTTGTATATATCTTAGATAAACTATCTACAGCATTAGAAGTATCTGCAAATAGCCCGCCATATCTCCCCCCCCCACCTCCCACCAGACTGCACTGAAGGGCAGGGACTGAATCTTGTTCATTTTTGAACCAACCCCTCACTCACAAATGCAGTAACAACCATCCAACCCTTAGCAAAGTGGCACTTAACTAAATATGATGCTTAACTTCATGATCACATAGAATGTGACGTAGATCAAAGAGCTAGTGTCAGGTTCCAGGAAGAAATTATAATGCATATTAAATTGTTCCTTGAAGTATTTTAGCCTTTAGAAAAAGATATATTCTTCACCATCATAGAAGCTGTAAGCTAACTAAGCAGTATTGATATTAAGCAAACTAAAAAGTATTAATTGTAAGCAAACTAAGAAGTATTAATAACAAAGGGAAGAAACCATTTGCATGGAAGCAATTCCTGGGAAAACACAGGGAATAAAGAAAGCACCAGATCCGGTGCCATTTTCAAGCAACATGGTTGATTCAGAAGAAATGAATAACTTCAGGAAACTTATTTTGTGGCTCTAGTGTCTTTAGTAGAGCATGAAGGCCTACCCTTCATTGCTGCCCATTGCCTCCGCCATTTCATCTTGAACAACAAAGTTCTACATCAAAGTGATTAGCTGCTGGACATTGCAGCATATTAATATGACATTCCAATTAATTCAGATAAGGAGCACCATTGCTCTTAGAAGCTAATGATCATAGGAAAGCCACGATTAGTCGTGTCAGGTTGAAAATTTCATCAGTCTCATGCTTCTTACATAACTAAATTGTTGGAAAGCTACTGTCCTTGAAAGAGAAGACTGCCATTTAACACCATTGCAGGTAGAATGGAAATACATAGAAATGGCGCAAAACAGAGATGATCAAAAATGAGCAAAAGTCAAAGCATGAAAAAGAAGAAATTATTTAGCTACTACTTTGTGTCCTACGGTAGCAGCTCCACATTCCAAGTCTAAAAATGGTCTGCGGCATCCAAGAGTACTCTTCACCAGTTGGCAACACTTCCACCATATGCTCGTCCTTTGAGCTTTTTCCTATCACTGGAGAATAAGCTGAAACCAGCCAATCACACCAAATGTGCCTTCAGAAGAGAGTCCTCTAGTTCACTATAATAGGAAAATGAACATAGTTAAAAGATAATGAAATTAGTATCATCAAATTTCAAATTATCTTATAAAAAAGATACAGTAAGGATTTTGTGCAACTATACTTCTAGTAACTGTTTTAAAATATGAAAGCCTCAAATCTCATATTTGCACTAAGAAATACAAAAAAATATTGACATGTGTTACATGGAATGCATAATTTTATTGTGCTAAATAAATTGTTAAAATTTGGAAATGTCTTCCATGTTTTAGTATGATATATAGCATTGTAACTGGCAGACATTAAAGAAATCAGTGAAATTCAGAGTGCAGAACTTAATTTCGTACAAATTCTTTTTATAAAAGTATCATCCACATGATAGTGGATGTATATAGTACATATAATGTGACTAGATGTAATTTTCACTGCCTAAGGTTATAGAAGTAAAAGGTCTTAAGGAAAAAATTTAAAACCTCCAGCTAGAGAGTAAACACATCCCTTTATAAAGCAGCTTGAATTTACTTCTTTTTTTTAATAAAGATTTTATTTATTTATTCGACAGAGATAGAGACAGCGAGAGAGGGAACACAAGCAGGGGGAGTGAGAGAGGAAGAAGCAGGCTCCCAGCGGAGGAGCCTGATGTGGGGCTCGATCCCATAATGCCGGGATCACGCCCTGAGCCGAAGGCAGACGCTTAACCGCTGTGCCACACAGGCGCCCCTGAATTTGCTTCTGTCTTAAAATCAGGAATCAGATTTTCTAGGACTGATTTGGTCAAACTTCTAATAGCTGTGACTGAGAGGAAATGTTCTCACCTGTTTGCAGAATGCTTCTAAGCGATTCCAGCAAGCAGTGACAATGATCAGCTTGTTTGATGTATGATAGAGAATGGGACCTCTGGCATTTTATAAATTGTCCTCTGACATTCTTCGCAACTTTTCCCCTTGATAAGTGGGGTCTATGTTCCCTTACCCATGGAAATCTTGGTGAGCTTGTGACTACTTAGAAGGAAGTGACACCATATGTCTTCCGGGGCTAGGTCGTACAAAGGCCGTGCGACTTCTACCTGATTCTTCTGGGTTGCTTGTTTTCGGAATGGTTTTTTTGGTTTACCTTCTTGGGATCTGAGTGTCATGCTATGAGAAGTCCATGCCACACGGAGAAGACACGTGTATAGATGCTCTAAGTGACAGTTTCAATCTCTGAGCGATTCCAACCTGGTGCCAAACAAGGGAGTAAAGAAATCTCTAGGTGATTCCAGCTACTTGGCTCTTCCTAACAAAGGCTCCAGATTTTTCAGGCAGGGGCAGGCCTTTCCCTCTGTGCCCCTTTCACACTCCTGACCCACAGATTCATGAGCATCATAAAATATTTGCTATTTTATGCCAGTAAGATTAAGGCAATCAGAAAAAAAAAAACCCTAATAATTATCAAGGTAATTTCATATATTAAATTAGTGTATTTAGAAAATTATATATAGTTCATTTTATTTTTGCCATAAACTAAGAGATTGGTATTTTAAGTTTGCTTACATATGAAATACTGGAGTTTAGAGAAGTTGTTTACTGAGGCTACTCTTAAACCGGGGTCTGGGGGGGGCGGGGTTTGAAATTGAAAACCAGGTTTGCCCATGTCTGAAGGCCGTTTTTTTTTAACTATTGATTTTTCCCCCCCAGTCATGTTTATGAAGCCTAAAAAAGGAGCCATCCTGTTTAATGGTTATTTTAATGTTTCTCAAACTCAGTATCCTAGACACTGTCAAACATGATTCAAATGAACACTCCATCATATTTACAGTCAAAAAATACTTTTGCATAACATATTCTGGAGGGAGGGAGGGAGGAGGGGCAGTTGCTGAGTTAATATTTCAGTTAGTCTGATACTGATTTTTAGTAGATGCTTTTGACATGCTTTTTGGAAGGATAAATGAAAGAATGAATGAATTAGCCAGCTCATAGTAGTTTAGTAGCAGAGTTCCTTGAGGAACTTTCTAAAAGATTGATTGATGCCTTCATAGAACAATGTAATAATCTTCTGTTATATTTGTTGTTTTTCTGCTGTTTAAGAGGGATAGATATGCCTCTCATTACTTGAAACTAGTGAGATTCCTTATATAAGTGGACACATAATACTTACTGATAATGCCTTAAACTGGAATGCATAGAATGGGGATGCAGAATGAATCAGGATGCATGAGCTATTTCCACAAAATGAACTTGAAATGAGTGGACAATAAAAATAGGTGACTTATAGGTCTTACTGAGCTACTATAAGATTTAAAAAGGGAAGACACAGGAAACATTTTTAATGATTTGGAAGTTAATATTAACAAGAGACTTTTTTATACAAAATCTTATCAAAATATTGCTATCTTTAAAGAAACAGTATTAATGTGTTGATTGAAATCTTTGATATTAATATTTCTGTGACACTAAAAATCAGGTAGGTAAATGAAAATAAAAGTGTAATCTAATACAACTAGTTCAATACATCTGATAGTATTGGTAAATTATTAGGTTAGTGATGCTTTTAAGTGAAAACCAACTTTAGGAAGTCATAGGGGCTTATAAGGTTGGGCACTTAAACTTATGGGAACCTGACCCAT
The DNA here is from genome assembly GCF_002007445.2 of Ailuropoda melanoleuca. NCBI lineage: Eukaryota > Metazoa > Chordata > Mammalia > Carnivora > Ursidae > Ailuropoda > Ailuropoda melanoleuca. Next base: position 27,662,055 of record NC_048218.1, read on the forward strand.
TCATCTCAGATCCATCATGACCCAATCTCATATTGATCTTATTTCATAATGGATTATTTCCACATTGTGAAATTTTATAGGGGAAATTTTACTATAAATATATGGGCAAAACAATGAAAAAAATTGGTCTGTAGTGAAAAATTCCTTTTTTATTAAAGTATAATTGACATACAATATCTTGTTAGTTTTAGGTATATATTATAGCGACTCAATTATTTTATGCATTATGAAATGATCCCCACCATAAGTCTAGTTAACATCTGTAACCATACAAAGTTATTATATTATTGACTGTATTCCCTATGCTGTAATTACATCTTTATGACTTACTTATTTTATAGCTGGAAGTCTATACCTCTTAATCCCCTTCACCTATTTTGCCTTCCCTCCCAACCGCTCCCTCCTCTGGCAACCAACAGTTCATTTCCTGTATCTGTGAGTCTGTTTCTGTTTTGTTTTGTTTATTCATTTGTTTTGATTTAAAATTCCACATATAAGTGAAATCATATAGTATTAATCTTTCCCTGTTTGACTTATTTCACTTAGTCTAATACTCTCTAGGTCCATCCATGCTTTGCAAATGACAAAATGTCATTTTTTTTTTGGTTGAGCAAGATTCCAGTGTGTGTGTGTGTATACATATGTATTATAATGTATAATATAAAATATATAATAGAATATATAGTAGACATTATATATAATATATAATATAATATATATAGTGTCTCTGTATAAATATATATACCACATTTTCTTTATTCATCTATTGATGAACACTTAGGTTGCTCCCGTATTTTGGCAATTGTAAATAATGCTGCAATGAACATAGAGCTGTATATATCTCATCAGATTGGTGTTTTCATTTTTTTGATAAATATCCTGAAGTGGAATTGCTGGGTCTTATGATAGTTCTATTTTTAATTATTTGAGGAACTTCTCCATATTGTTTTTTATAGTGGCTGCACCAGTTTGCATTCCCACCATCATTGATTTATAGATTTTCATAAACCAAACACTATTCCCTTAATTTTGAATTTGCATCTACCTCTTGCTAAACCAAAATTAAATATGGCTCTTTATTTTTTTTTAAAGATTTTATTTATTAATTTGACAGAGAGAGACAGCCAGCGAGAAAGGGAACACAAGCAGAGGGAGTGGGAGAGGAAGAAGCAGGCTCCCAGTAGAGGAGCCTGATGTGGAGTTCGATCCCAGAATGCTGGGATCATGTCCTGAGCCGAAGGCAGATGCTTAATGACTGCGCCACCCAGGCGCCCCTAAATATGGCTCTTTAAATGGTTGTTTCTTCTCCAGATCCTACTCATCCTGATTTAAGAGTCTCAATGATAAATTTGAGCCAGAGTACTCATTGCTTTTTACAAAATTATAAATTGTGGTTATTATCTTGAGGAGGAGATAGCTGATGGACATGTTATAAATTGAGTTTCATGTAACAATATATTAAGTTACAGAATAAAACTCTGAACTATAAGCCCTTTAAATTACTGTGTGTATAATAATTTTTGCATATTTGGGGTGAGAGAAATAGGAATCAAGGAAGGCCTGTAAAATCATTTATTCTTTTCATATTTTTTAAAGGTTATTATTTTAAAGATTTATCTATTTATTTGAGGAAGGCAGAGAGAGGAAGAGGGAGAGAGAAACTCAAGCAGACTGTCCCTTGAGTGCAGAGCCTGCTGTGGGGCCTGATCTCAGGACCCTGAGATCACGACCTGAGCTAAAACCAAGAGCTGGCGCTTAACTGTGCCACCCTGGCAACCCTCTTTTCATATTTTTATTTAGGCACTGTAGATAAGACACTATCTCATTCTAAGGGCTTTATAATATAATTGATGCATAGACAGATATATTAAAAAAGTATTATTACAGGTGTCATAAAAATTTTATAGGGGTTAGGGTGAGAGCACTAAGGAGAGAGCTTGGTAATTCTACTTGCGATTAAAGTTTAAGGGGCATGATAAATTAATTGGGGTGTTTTTATTTTTTATTTATTTAGTTTTTAAAGATTTACTTATTTATTTGAGAGAGAGAAAACGCATGCACGTGTGAGGGGGGTAGAGGGAGAGAATCTCCAAGGAGAATCCCTGCTGAGTGGGGAACCTGACAGGGGTGGGTGGTGGGGAGGTTGGGGGGCTGCATTCCACAACCTATGAGATCATGACCTACTCTGAAACCAAAAGTCGGCTGCTCAACTGACTGAGCTGCCCAGATGCCCGTGAGATGTTTTAAAATAAAACATAATTTTTAAAATTCAAAATTGTCTAATTCATATTTTATCAACAGTTTTGTTTTTCAATATTGAAGATAAGTATTAAATGCCTCTTTGGTGTATTCTTTCTTAACTGTTCCCTGGTTTCCCCCTGCTACCCTTACAGATTAGCAGCCCCTCTACCAGCATTTTCTTCCTACACAATGAAACTCATCTTAATTTTGCTTTATTGCAAAATAAGGATGATGAATCAACTACCAGAAGGTCACGTCAAGATATTCTAGAAGCAAATTAAAGTGACATTTGCTTAATACACTTCTTTTATATTCATGTACTGGCTTCCCTCCATTAAAAGTAAATATTCAGAGACACTATGATTTAACTAAAAAGTAACACCAACATTTTGAATTCTCCCAGTTCTTAATGCCTAAAGACACTAGGTTTCACATTTTCCTCAATTTCCATGAAGACTATTTTTCTTACTTTCTGCCAATGTCTTTTCATAAAGTATAAAAGACAGATTACTAATGATTTTCTGTTGTGCTGTGTAATTTTTAAAAATGAGATTCGTTGTTGCCAGTAATATGCATGGCTTAATAATTTTTTTTCTCCACATAAGGGTGCCACTCATAATTTCAGAACTTGCTATGAACGATTCTTGGTGACATTGCCTCCCATGCAAACTGTCTTAGAAAAAATGGGACTACCTGGACCACAGCGAGAGCCTTGATTTGTATGTTGTCCAGTGTTTCTGCCCTGGCACAGCAGTTTCTAGAAGAGGAGGGATGTTTATTCCTTCAGTATCACATTTAATTAAGAAGACTCCATGCCACAGCTGATCTTGCAGTGCTAATTTGGTTGCAGTCTTTGAATTCACCTGGCATCCATTTCCCAGGCACACAACCCTGCCAGTAGGATGGTTGGACTAGAAGAGATTGTGGTGTCAGTTGTTTTGCATATAGCTAACTAGACTGTCCTCTCCATCCAGGCTTTGAAGCAGAGTAGCCATCAGCAGATTTCTCCTTTTCCTAATCTTACAGTGACTTCTCTAAGGAGCCTCACTGCCTTTTCCTCCCATTTGGTCTTGGTCAGGCATCATAGCCTAGGTCTTCAACTAAGTTATAACTGTAAACCTTCAAAGGAGTAAAAAATTCTTGGCCGCAGGAAGCCCTCTCCTAGGTAAATTTGTGGGCACATCAGAAATGTGCTCTTACTGACTGCACCATAATTCTATGTCCTACACGTGTGCTTGCTTATTCAGGGACCTTACTGAAGTTGCTTTGTGGCCCAATATAGTGGTAATTTTTATAATCATACTACCGGCATCTGGAAAACAAGCTGTAGTACAGAATTTAGTACATAGCTATTTGATCGTGTTTACTGATGTTATTATTCAAGGCTCCTTTCTGTTTGATTTTTCTACTTAATCTGTCAAAAGGTTAGGTTTCTCTATACTGTTTCTTTATTTCTCCTTGTATTTCTGGAATTTGGGTTCTATATATTTCAACACCATCTTATTGGAACATAAAGATTAATTATATATTTATTATAGATTTATCTTTCAACATTTCAGATTTTCTGAATCAACCTTTCTGATACTGTGGTTTTAGTCCTGCTTTCTTCCTTTATTTCCCATGCCATGTCTTTGTCCATCCTCTTGTTTGTAGCTGTAGTTACCCCTCCTGTGTTCACATGATACAGTTTTTGTGTATCTTCATGTGTTTTTACAGCAGACTTTAATGGTCTGTTTTTTCATAAGTTTCCTTTTTTTCATTTTTTGTTATAACAGATAGTTTTGCCAAATTTCTGACATATGAGTTTATTTTTTATTTCTAAGGCTTGACTTCATTTATGCCATATTGTTTCATTGGTATGCCATATATACATTTTTTTCCTTTTTTTTACCATTTGTCAGTAATTTGAAAGAATAGAAGATTTCTTAAAAAAAATGTAATGTTGGGGCACCTGGGTGGCTTGGTTGGTTAAGCGTCTGCCTTAGGTTCAGGTCATGATCTCAGGGTCCTGGGATCAACTCAGGGTCCTGGGACAAGCCCCGCATCGGGTTCCCTGCTTAGCAGGGAGTGTGCTTCTCTCTCTCCCTCTGCTGTTCTCCCTGCTTGTGCTCTCTCACTCTCTCTGTCAAATAAATAAATAAAATCTTTAAAAAAAGTAATGTTTTAGTTTACACTTCTAAATTATATATTTAAACATATATTCCTCAAATTTCAACATAAGAATGAAAGAATATTTTGTAAAATGAAGAATGCTTACACATACAAGTCTTTTCTGCTCCTTTCTTGGGGGCAAATATATATTGAAATCTTGACCATAGATTGTTGATTATGTTAAGTTACATCTGTTTTGTTCCTCTAATACTTTTTTTAAAAGACTTAATTCTATTTACTAATACAATGTTAAGATCAGTATTTTTCCTCTAATACATTTATTTGTGAATTCTTTATTTTGGTCTGTTTCTCATCTTCAAATCGACTTTTTAAAGGAGAAGCATACAGGGATGATATCCTTCCCGAGTTTTATTCTTCCTAAACAATACTTTCCTGTGATCTGGGAATACATAAATGACAACTGCACTGGGCATATAATTTTTTTGTTCTCAGATTAAAACTTTGTAGAGACATTTTTCACTTGCCTTTTGGGATTGAGGATTCCGAGATGAAACCTAAGAAACAACAACTGTGGCAAATTTTAGTAAATTTATTAAATGTCAAAGTTAAGGAAAGAATCTTAAAAACCATCTAAAACATCCAGGGAGAAGAATGAGGTCACTAGCAAAGGTTTATGCATCCAACTTTTGCTTTTCCATTTGTTCAAGTTGTTTGTATTTGGTCACTATTTTTGGAGCTTATAAGAAGTTATTTTCTTTCTCTGTGTTAGATTATTTTGATATGTGAGTATTTTAGTTCATTTGGTGCTACTAAGGGAAAGATGCTGTATAGTAAGAAATACTATCATTCTTCTCAAGAGTTGTATTTTCTCCCTTTAACACAACTACGATAAAATAATTAAAAAATAATTTGATTATCACAAAAATCTGCCTGCAGCAGTATTTTTTTTTTTTAAATTACAACTTCAAGTAACTAAAATTCAGCTGTCTGAGCTCCTGGAGGTTTTAGATGGGCAGATAGGTCCAGAGATTATCCTATGCATTACATTTATTGCCTAGATATTTAATGTCAACTCCAGGAACATAACAGGGTTTTTATGCTACCACCCACAATTTTATCTTCCACTTTATGTAGTTTCTCAAATATATTTGGGAGCTAATAAGGCTGGTAGAAAAAACACTAATTCTGAAATTAATTATGACTCAAATGTCAGTGAAATTTATTGTGAGCATACTGGATTCTGATATTTTGCATGGGATGTTCCCAGGTACTGGGAGTTTTGTAGATAGAGCCCTTCATTTTCAGCTTTCCTCTAGGATTTCTTTGGCTGCAGAAAGCTGCCTCACCCATGGCCACAACCTTTCCCAGGGTAGCCTCACCTAAAGACTAACTGAGATATGGGGTAAAAGGCCCATTTGTCTAATCCCAATTCAGACATCTCAGAAGGGCCATCTGAGCTCCAGAACTCCCTGTAGCTTTGGTTGAGGGCTTTGTTGAGATTGTATCACTGCTCATCTTCTCTCTCTGTCCAGTATTGCTTCCTCTTTTTCCCCTTCTATAGGTTTTAATCTCTAGGACACTGCCTAATAAACTTCTTGTACCTTATTTTTCATTTCAGATTCTTGGGCAACCCAACCCAGTTTGAGGTTTAAAAGACAACCCTCTTTGGTACTAATATAGTTGGATATAAATTTCTTTTATAGCCTGAGTCTATTTTCATCTTGAGCATAGGTGTACAAAAACACATGCCTTCGGTCCCTGAGGTTTATTTGATTTTATCTTTGTGAAGCTTGTTGTGCAGTCAGTAAGCATTTGTTGTACCAGATCCTGTGCCAAGTGCTGGTGATTGAGTATTATAGACAAAGCTGTAGAACTCTGACCTATTGAAGTATTATTAAAAAGTCTGTCAGATGAAAATCAGTATTCACATGAATAGGCAAGATATTTTCATAGTATAATAAGTACTATGAATGGAAACATGAGAGGGAAAAAAAGGGTTGAAGATAGAGTGAAATAAACTAGGATTAAAAAAAGTCACGTTGTGGGGCGCCTGGGTGGCACAGCAGTTAAGCGTCTGCCTTCGGCTCAGGGCGTGATCCCGGCATTATGGGATCGAGCCCCACATCAGGCTCTTCCGTTGTGAGCCTGCTTCTTCCTCTCCCACTTCCCCTGCATGTGTTCCCTCTCTCACTGGCTGTCTCTATCTCTGTCGAATAAATAAATAAAATCTTTAAAAAAAAAAAAAGAAAGAAAAGTCACGTTGAAGAAATGACATACAAACTGAAGACTAAGAGATGAAAAGAGCACAAGAAAATTCCAAGGAATGAGAAGAGCACATGCCAAGGCCCTGTGACACGATAACACTTTGTGTATATGGGTAACTGAAGCTCAGTATGGCTGTAGCATGAGAAACAAGGGAGGGATGCATGATATGAGGTTGCAGACATGATTACAATTGGGGGCTCTGATGTGGGATGTGGGTTTCTTCCATAAGCATTGGGGAACTTCTGAAAGGTTTAACCAGGGCGGTGACATGATGTAGTTACTTTAAAAAATGGTTACCTTCTTTGCTGTGTAGAGAAAAGATAGTAGTGGTGGTGACGGGAATATTGAATTTAGGAGATGACAGTGGTTTAAGCTAGCATGGTTCTTATAGGGACAGAATTTCATCAATGCATTAGAGACATGTTTTCAAGTTTGAAATGGTAGGACCATAGATTGGATATGCACAAGAAGATGGCGGAGGAAGGGATACCTGTGAGTGTACTTAGTGTGTGGGGTTAAGAAACTGGGTGTGTGGTGGGGCCATTCATGAAAAGCCTCCCAGACAGCAAGGGGATTTTTGGAATTCTTTGCGAAAGTAGGAGCGGCTGGGCTCTGGATCCCTTATAAAGGGACTTAGAGTAGAAACAGGGACAATTCTGTTGAATAGAGTAGGGTGGAAGAGTACTAATGCAAATTTGTTAAATAGCTTTACAGAGGAGTGCCTGGGTGGCTCGTCAGTTAAGTGTCTGCCTTTGGCTCCCGTTATGATCTCAGGGTCCTGGGATGGAGCCCCACGTCAGGCTCCCTGCTCAGTGGGGAGTCTGCTTGGGATTCTCTCTCTCCCTCTGCCCCCCCCCCATGCTCTCTCTCTCAAATAAATAAATGAAATCTTAAAAAAAAATAGCTTTACAGAGTTGAACAGAACACGAAGTAGTGCCTACCTAGCCCAATCTTTGAATTATACAGACGAGCAAACTGAGGCTCAGAAACTGCAAACCACCTGTCAAATCATCGAGCAAGCCAAGGAATATTTTGCCCATTCGGCTATACGTTGTTTATTAAAATAGTTGTAATTATTTTAGAGACTTTATTTACTTCCTCAATATTTCAGTCGTAAAAAAATTTTGTTTAAAAATTCCTTCCATTTGTCACTTTGCTTTATTATAACTTTATGTAAAATCCAATTCAAAAATTATATTGAGGGCACATGCGTGACTCAGTCAGTTAAGCGTCTGCTTTCGGCTCAGGTCATCATCTCATGGTCCTGGGATCGAGCCCTGCATTGGGCTCCCTGCTCAGCTGGGAGTCTGCTTCTCCCTCTGCCTGCTCTGCCTGCTCTGCCTGCTGCTGCCCCTGCTTGTGCTCTCTTGCTCTCTCTCTCTCTGATAAATAAATAAAAATATGAAAAAAACTATATTGAAATTGAGCTACTGAATTTTACACTGACAATGCATTCTGAATGAAATTCCAAATGATACATATGTAGAAACATCCTTTTGATAAGGATAATTTTAATTAGTTGAAAGTTAAAAGGTTTATAATATTTACATAGGAGTATCATTTTTTAAAAAAGTCTGTTTAAATTATGTATGCAGCCAGGCTTCTAGTAATTGTATATATATATCATGGAAATATTTTTCAAAAGAAATGCAATTGGAAATGTTGGAGTATTATGTGAAAAAAAAGTCTTTGCAAGAAAAAGTAAGACCTATCTTCTTGTGAAGGATTGCTTTAGCCACTCTGACAGGTGGAGGTGAAAAAGAAGTTAAACACGTATCAACATGATTAGCAAATGTGTGCTTAGAAATATCTTATAGTTGAAAACAGAATTGTATTACTACCTTTGTAGGGCTTATTCTTTTCTTCCATATTTATGTGACTGTCATCTATAGAGATTATGGGAATTTTAAAAATAGCTGAGAGTTAAGAAACACCACTGTAGCACTTTACTGAATACATAATAAAACATTTCCATCCTCTAAAAACCTTTTAAAAACATGTTCCATTATCAGTATAGTTAAGTGAGCGTGCTTCACATGTTCACGTTTTCCAGTTTCTTCAGTTGAGAATCCTTTTATGATTTTCTGAGGATGACGCTGTGATATTTTTTAGCTTGATTATTTTCATTTCCTCTTTTGTTCCTCATCTTTATGTATTTACATTTTGTGTGTTGAAATCCTCTTTTTTTCCCAAATATTTTATACAGAAATGTAAAAGGTACAACTACATAAATGAGAGTAAATTGTCATTTGTGTCACATGGAAGTTTAAATATAATTTTACTTTATCTGGTATTTACTTTTTTAGTTTCTGAAGTTCTCATCATTATACTTCATACAATTTTTCAAAGTGTATCTTAAAATATCTAAATGCTGCTAATCAATTCTTGTAATATTCTTAAGGGATATTAATGGAGATGTAAAAGAGATTCACAGAGAAAATTAGGCCCCTGAATTGGAGATTTTGTTCCTACTATGGACTAACAAAGATAATACACGTCATAGAGGAATAAAGATAATACATATCCTAGAGGAATAAAAAAAATCTGCTGCCGCCTGGCTAGCTATGTGACCTCAGGCAAATTTCATAGTGTATCTAGACCTTATCTCCTTCATCTCTAGAAAGAAACTTTTGACAAATGCCATTTATTAATCTTTTAAAGCCTTTCTACTTTTAAGATTCTAGGATGTCTGCTCTAGGTGGGAGATGGTAGTATCTTTATTTACATATTGAATTCCATGTGAAAATATTAAAATGGAATTTTGCTGTTCTGAATAATATTTTGCATTTTTCTCAGTCTCCTTTGGGGGATTTATGCAGTTTCCTCAGAAACCAACTGATAGACTGGGAGAGGGGTCATGTGATAGGAGCCAGGGATCAAGGGAAAACAACACAAGGGTGCTTTGGGGAAAATACAGTAAGGCTGGGGAATGCTTCCCTCCAACAAAAAGACCAAGGTCACAATTCTACCCCTTTATAAGCCAATCTGTCCTTTAAAATGTCTGGCTGCACAGAGGTCCCAGTCATTGCTGGGCTTAAAGTAAATCTTTTTCATGTGCACCCTCCTATGGGAAAAAAAAGAATAGTGGTGGAGGTGCAGTCTAAGAAATGAGTAATAATATCTAGTAGACATTCCTAGACTGTAAATCTTTACATATCTCTGAGCCTAATGAGGTGATTTATTATCCCATAATGCACAATGAATCATATAGACACTTCTTTGTGATCACACTGCAGAATGGAACTAAATACTAAATACCAAATAGAATTCCCATGATTCTTATAGATGTCATTCATGTGGCATAATTATACTCATTTTTTTTTCTTATACAGCAATTCATATTCTCTGCTTTTAGGCTGCTTATGGAATTTTGGGGGCCATTTAAATAATATTATTCCATTGAGAAATGCCAGGTAGAAATTAAGTAGAAAGGCTATCTTGTTTTATCTTAAATAGCTTTGCCACAAAAATTTTGGAAAAAAACAAAAACAAAACAAAAAACCCCCCAAAACAAACAACCCCCCCCAAAAAAACAAAAAAACCCACCCCACAAACCTTTGACTCTTAGTATTTGAATATTTTTGGAGCTATTTTACAACGATTTCTCATGGATGATATTTGGTGTTGCCTTTATTAATCTATAATACACTGTGTTCCAAAAATTATTGGCAAGGCTTAAAAAATCAGCCATGCATAAATAAAGTTAATCAAATAGAAAGGAAACCACAGTCAGGAAATGGAAGGTAGAAGCAAGTGTATTAACCGTGAGTTAAACAGGGTTTGGGCTTTGGAGTGAGGCAACCAGAGTTCAAAAATCTGTGATTTACTAGCTCTGTGACCTTGGAGAAGTTACTTAAAATATGTGTCTCAGTTTAGATGATATTAGTGGCAACTTCATAGAATTATGACAAATATTATATAAAAGACCTTGCTTAACATCTGGAAGAGCAAGATTATAAGATTTATAAGATTATTAAATATTAGTTGCATTTTTGTTACTATTACCGTTATTATATTGTGGTATATTCCTTCATTGACAATGAAATTTGGGCATAAAGGCAATTATAGAACAGGGCTCTCAATCTTAGTATATGAATCACTTGGGTCTTGTCAAAATGCAAATACTGATTCAGTAGATATGATTTCTGAGAGGCATCCAGGGATGATGATGCTGTTAGTCCACAGACCATATTTTGTGCAGGAGTGAATCCATATATACAGGATGTCATGATTTCATTAGAAGTGAAAGTTTGTCAGCTTCTCAAATAAAACAAAATTATAGATTTAAATACTGATCCCTATGTTTTCACCATTTATCATTTTTCTCTCACCACTATAGGTATAATTCAGACTAATAGCACAGAAAAAATTTGAAATAATCTTCCTGTGTTCATTCATTCAACCAACACTGGGTTACCAGTACTGATTACTTGCTGTAGGAGATAGAAAGGTAACTTTGCTCCTCAAGAATCTATCCCTCTATAAGCTTCTTTCCAGAGGAATCCAAAAAAATGCATAAATAACCATAATTCAAGAGAGAAACTGAAAAGTGCGATAAAATATCTAGACAGGGTGATAGAGGTATTCAGAGAAGGGGGAAATGATCCCCAAATAATATGTACATGTAACATTAATTCAGCTATTTTTTTCTAGACAGCTCTCAGCCAATCGTCAAAGTGAATTTGGAGGCTTTCTCATATCTTGCCTTTAGTTGCCAGATCTTACTATACCTTGAAGTTGTCAGCTCCTATACATAATAATAGCAAACACTTGGTGCATACTATGTACCCGGAACTATTCTGTGTGCTTTATTTACATAGGTTGGTAAATACTGCAAGCCGTGAAGTAGAGTTATTTCCTCATTTTACAGATGATGAAATTGAGAGACAGAATCATTAAATTCACTCAAGTTTCTGAAATAGCTTTCACCAGGCATGTTTACCCCCTTCCAAATTGTAATGACCTGTTGGAGCCTTTTCTCTTCGAAGTCCCCTCCTTTTTTGCTCTAATCTTTTCATCCTTGCCATCATAGTTGACCTCTCAGTTTCTTCAAGTAACCCCATGTTGCAAAGATGATTCCATCTTTTCATGAACACAGTGGATCTTCAGATATGCCTGTTATCTGAAGCAAATGGATGAATATATAAATGCATGCAAAATTTTAGTGAATGATATAATAGTCCTAATATTTATCTATTCCTCTGCCGAATATATTTATTTTTAGTAGCAAATCCCAGACACATTCAAAGGCATGACTCCAGGGGTGAAAATTTTAGCCTGTGGGAGAAGATGGTAGGTTGTAGTATGTTCTAGTGACAGCACACTTTTATAGCACTGAGACAGGCTCCTCTTTCTCCTACGTGCTGATGCACACAGTACATTTTAATTTTGAGATGTAAATGAATGCCTCTTTTATTCAGGAAAAAAACAAGTATGGAAAACTTAAAGATTTGATCCTGTAGAAGTCCTTTGCTAAGTTGTCTGTTCTTTTTATGTTACGCTTTAAGTCTATGGACAATGTATAGGGTTATGAATTAATGAACTCTTTTCAGATCCATTCAGAAAAAGCAGGTTGTTTTCCTCCTCTTTTAGAAACTTTTTGATTTTTGTGGAATATTTTTTTCTCCCAACTTCTTACTTATTATTGTTATTTTTATTTGAGAGGGAGAGAGAGAGAAGAAGGGGCAGAANTATGGACAATGTATAGGGTTATGAATTAATGAACTCTTTTCAGATCCATTCAGAAAAAGCAGGTTGTTTTCCTCCTCTTTTAGAAACTTTTTGATTTTTGTGGAATATTTTTTTCTCCCAACTTCTTACTTATTATTGTGGGGGTGTGGGAGGGTGGGGGAGGGGCTCTATTTCAAGACCTTGACATCATGCTCTGAAATGAAATCAAGAGTCAGATGCTTAACCAACTGAGCCACACAGGTGCCCCTGCTTACTTATTTATACTCCCTTTTCTAACTCCACTTCATGAACACTTGTACACAAATAAAATTGAATTAAAAAATTAAAACCATTTTAGGGAAAACATTTTAGGAGACAATTTTGTTCATAAAAAAATGACCAGATATGAGCTGCTTCAGTCATTCTAGGGCCTTGGCTGTCAGTCTAAGCTCTAATTTTTCAAAAAGATCCTGATATGAGATTCTATGACAGCCCCTTGGATATTCTTCCAAATATATTATCCCTTGTTCCCTCTTCTCTTTTCTCGTAGAAAAGTGAACAATTGCAAGCTGAAATCCAGTCAAATATGGACACATGTGTTACTATGTGATGGTTACCAGTAAAAGTAGATAAGGAATTTTATCACAAACTAAAGGCAAACAGGCATTTCAGAAATGAATTAGAGTATGAGGATGGCTCATGGTAAGAAAACTTCACTGGTTAGTTGTTGGATACATATTTTCACCAGAAAATCCATTAGAGTCAGCTGAAAATTAGAATCACTTTAAGGAAAAACAGAATGAAGTATGTGAAAGTGTTATATTCTCTGCTTAGATTAATACTATTCATGGTGTTGAAAGGTTTGTGGTCTTGCCTTTGAGGAAGCTAAAAGGTCAGAAACCACAAAGATGCATGTGTGCTGTCATTTGCACAGTTACTAATTGTTCTCATTATTTCCATAATGAGATGTACTATTTCAACAGAGAGACCCTCTTGAGAGTTCCTTTTAGTGTTTTCAGGCAGGCAGCTCTTCTGCTTTCATGTTATGGCCTTGGCCAAGAAGTTCAGATAGACTTTTTGTTTATTCAGCAAGAACACATAAATTTGTTACTCCATTATTATGCTGTAAACTCCATAAAGTCAAGGACCATTTCAAGTGTGAACACCATTGGACACACCGCATCTTGCAGAGGGTTTAGAAAAAATTAGCATGGGCACATATTTTTTGAATAAATGAAGGAAAGAGTAATTCAAGTTTAACCAAATGCTTTACTCCCATCTCTGGTGCAGAGCTTTGTAAGTATATAAAAATTTAGCATAAATCTGTCCATTCAACACATTTTATAAAAAAGTTCTCTTGTTATGTAAAGTGATTGATAAAAGAGTTTACAGTTGGACAGAACTATAAAAAATGGAGAACAAGCATTACAAAGAAAATAAATAACATGTTAACATTCAAAGGAAGAAAATACACTTGCAAGACAAATCAGAGATTTATGGGTATATGTACACTGAGTATTGAAGGATAGATATGACATTATTATGCCAATATCAATAAATATTTATATAGGATGAAAAATATAAGTATATATTTGTCTGTTCAATTAGAAGGAGTAGTAAAATTGATAACATAGAATGCAGAGTTAGTCATACCTCTGTCATAGTCTTTTATGATTATTTATGAACAAAATTTATTCTTACTTAATTAGTGGTTGGTGTTGACATAGTTGCTTTAAGACTGCTTACCTTCTGTGAACCAATGATTTCTCTTTTATCCCTACATTTTCTTGAAAGTAAGAAGAAATAAAGTCCTTTTTGAATAATTTCTGGAATGAAGCATAGGATGAATAATCAGGAGAGATTTGGATATAAGAAATCTGTACATCTTAATACAGCATAATACTTAATACTTAATCTCTACAAAGAAAAATGTGGAGCTCATATTATGGTATTTCATGCTATAGGAGGAATTCTTATCCTTTGCCCGAGGAAGAAATACATCATGACATATTAGTAAAGTAGTCAATTTTATTACTTACTTTATTAACTCTATTTCTATAGGTTTAAGTAAATTTAACTGTCAATGCAATCTAATATACTGGAAGCTTGAATGGGTAATGAATTTTTCATATAAAGTTAGTTGAAATAAATGACTACTGATAGTTTAAAAAATATTAAATAGTAAGTGTATTTTCTAAATGGGATACAAGGGTGTTGTTGGTTTACTAAGATTTTTTCCCTTGCAAAGAGACCATGCCCATTATAGGCTTCTTGAAAGAGCCAATATTGGCTTCTTTTTTAGTGTGGAAAATTCAACTCACATGTGGTTGATGATTGATTCTGAAGGTTTTGAACACTATTTACCTTTTCTAATTCTGACTATTGTTATTTTATAGGCAATCACATGGTTAGCGTCCATCTGAACTGTTGTTACTGGGAGTGTGTGACTATTCACAAGTCTCTGTGATTCAAGGTATTCATTAGGCTCCTGGTGTGGATTTGTTGATAGTTCTATTATCTTTATTGGTTCACTTGCGCAGTATTATCTAAGATTCTGCAAGACATTGTACACAGGTTTGGATTGTGGGACATACACATTTTAGTTGTTATTTAGGTTCAGAAACATAGGATCTCTGTGAGCTTGAGCAAGGTACTCCGTCTCTACTTCTTAAACTATAAAATAAAGTTGCTACTGCTGCTTTATAGAATTGTGGTAAAGATTAATTGAGGGGGAAAAGGAGGCTATTAAACAAAGAGCCTTTAATAAGTATCCATTGACTTCCCTTAGGAATCCGTGTTGTCATGACTAGGAGATTGCTTGTTTGGGTTTAAGAGCCCCAAGTACACCCCAAATATGTCAAAAGAACCACACTGAATCTTATACCACTTCTTAGACTTTTCAGTCTTAGAATCTAGCCAAGTTACTGTCTCTGTGTAGAGAATAATGTTAATACAGATATGTTCTCAAATCCCTTTTTTGCTTTTGGGCACTTGTGAATTGCTGGAGATATTTAGGAAGAAGTCTGAGGGTATTGGTTATTTAAACTGACAAGGGGGTGTTACATGCTAGCAGGGTACAGCTGGTCGCCTCTTCCAGCCCATTTCTCCAGTGACTGCACGAGGCAAATCTGTTGCATTGCTCCTGGGACTCCAGTGTCTCACGAAGGTCTTGCGTGCACCATCTGGCCGGGAGGAGCCCCGACCCTCCTCTTTAGCACCACGGACAGCTCGTGCGCCTGGAGGAGGGAGGCTGGGAGGACACCTCTCTGCGCCACCGCCAGGAAGAGGGAGTGCAGTAGCGGCAGGCGGGGAGGAGGAGGAGAAAGGAAGGACAGCTCCGGTGGGGAGTGGAAGAAATCTGGGAGCAGCTAGAGCAGCAGGTCCGGGGGGAGCTGCTCAGCTGCAAGGCTTCCATTATTCAGGCGGACTCTGCTGAGCTTTTCAGGGCTGCTTTCCCGTCCCTCTGGGCGGAGGCTGCCTTCTAAACCTGACTCCAGGTGAGTTAAGCGGAGAGATGTACTGAGGGGTATCGAACTAGAGGCTTGGAATTGGCGAGCTTGCTCAGCTCCCCAAACACTGCTGGCTTTACAAATTACCCAAAGTCATGACAGACTGGTTTTGGCGTGGCTGCAAATGCTGGGGGTGGGCGGATGGGCGGTGGGCAGTTTCAATCCTCACAGCAAGGATTAGGGGATTCGGATGGAATTCAGCTGAAGGGACTGGATTTTGGGAAATGTCCCCAAATATTTGCGTTATATATGTGTTTATAAGCTTTCAAGACAGTCATTTGTTTTTCTGGCTGCCTGTTTTGTCCTTCTGTCCCTTATTCCCCTTAGCTCCTGCCCAATTTTGCAAGTCCAGTCAAAGGATTGGAAAGGAGTGGAAGTAGGGAGTCCTAGTGTATGTTGGGACAGGGCAACCTTGCTCTCTAAGTGGGGAGCGCTGTTCCTTTCACCCTGATTTACCAGAGGGTAACCGCCTGAGCAGTGGGAGGCTCTTTTGCTCAGTACTCTCCACAAGCTTATTAAAAGCAGAGAACTTGAGGCTCTCTAGACAGGCTCTGAAATGTGATGGCAGTTTAGCTTAAAAGCCATGTTGATTCACTCATTTCCTCTTCAGCCTTTGTTCCAAATTATTACCAGTAGTTCTTTAATAGCACAACTTTTAAGTGTCTGACTGACAGGAAGTATATTTCTTTTTCTGAAAATGCTATGGGAAATGTGATGAGTTCACATTAGGAGAATAGCAACTTTATTTTCCTGAAAGGACTTTGGGGAAAGGGATTGAAGAAATTCTGGGAATGAAATTATGGACATTTCCTACAGAACGTCCTTAATTTATTTCTTCACATTTGCTTGTGTGTGTGTGTGTGGGGGGGCAATATTCCTAACGTGTATTACAAGTTTATGTAGTTTAGAGGTTGCTTTCTTGCTAGTAGCACTAACTTTTAATCATCATAATCATAAGACTTTTTTTTTTCATGTTTTGCTTTTAGGTGGTTGGGGTTGCTATTTTTGTTTTTGGATTCAATACTTTATGGGCCTTGCTGGATACTTTTTAGTAGAATTGGTGGGCATACAATTAGTTATATGGGCTACCATGCATTTTAATAATAGTGAAGTATATAAATTATGAGTTTAGTAAATAAGTATCAGAACCAAAATCGAGGGACGAAATTTTTATCTTTCACGTATTTACTAAATTCTCTACGAGGGTCCAGTGTCATTTTATGCTTAAGAGAGCTTATTGGCTTTTCAATTGAGATATATGCATCTACAGTTTTAGCAATTAAGATGTAATATTTCACTTTTCTTCTCCCTTTAACATCAGTTTAGATTCAACAGATTCTTCCTGTCTACTACTGTGAGCCTGGTTCTTTCTCATTACTTCCATTTCTAATTCCTTACAGAAGTTTAGAAAGATTAGTAATATTAGTTCCACTTTTCAGGTGAAAAGACTCTGGTACAGAGGGATTACTCTTACTAAATCTCTACAATTATTATGTAATAAACTAGAAATTTAAGCCTAGAATATTTAACTTCAAGTTCAACTCTTCCCCAAAAGTGCACAGCTGCTTTTAGTTGAAACTATAATGGTAGTGATATACGAATATGCCTTTTGTACAAATACCTGAAATATTGCTTATATTTTCCTGGTTATTTATTAAAACTGGTTTTATTCTTTTACATAAAAGAAAATTTAATTGTGCAGAGTTATATGCTCTTCACTTTCAAATAACTCCTGAACTTCTAACAGTTGACCTTGTGTCCTCCTTTATAAGAGTGGGTTTGAAAGGCAGACCCAATATTTACTAAGAGTATTCTTGGAATAATTTATGTCTTATAATCAAGATAGAAGACAGTCCACATTTAGATGCATTTTAAAACTGCTTAGTGTGAACTTGAAACACAGCTACAACTTGCTTTCAGAGTAAACCACCAGACTTCCCAGTGAATAGTCTTTAGGGTTCCTTGAACATTGGCAGGTAATGTATGCCTGTATAGGATTTATGAGAAGAAGAAGTTAGAAACCAAGCAATTTTATGTTTTGATACCTGACCACATTCATAAAAATTTATTAAAGCTTTATATATGCCATGGGTGCTTTGTCTGATATGGACTGATTCAAAGTAAGTCTCATTTTAACTCTTGAGAGAGAGAGAGAGAGAAAACCTTTAAATTTGTTTCAGCTTTTTTATTCATTTTCATTCATAAGTGGTAATAATCTGCTATACTTAAACTCTTAGAAAACCATTTGAGTTACAAAGACAGATTGTGATTTTTTATGCAGGAGGATGCATTCGTGTGTGTTTACATGCTCAGTAGAGCCTTTAGGGGTATGGGAAGAAGGTGAGCAAGGGCAAATGAGACTTCTTGGAGTCTCATACATTTTGAAACTTTTTTTCCCCCCTGTGATAGACCTAACCTACATAGTTACGTATGGGAACTAAGCATATGTTAGTTAGTTAGTTAGTTAGTTAGTTAGTATACTAACTTTGCATCTGATTGCAGGACTCCATGTACACCCATGGCTCAAGTATTCTTGAATGAATCAGGATAATAAGTTCTATGGCTCTTGACCATCCAACCAATTTCTTTCATGTCCTGCTATTAAAAGGATGACTTATAATAATTTTTCTGGAATCTCAAAATCTCTCAGATCCTATAAAGTAGCTCAAGCAGGGTATGTGTGAAGCTCATCATTGTTTAACATCTCAGAGGAGTCCTCCTGAGAGTGCTGACCAAAGCCTTATTTCTCTTCCTGTGCAGTTCTTCCAGAGAGATGGGTAGCTGAGTGAGGAGGGAGGGAGAGAGGAAGGGAAGAAGAAAAGATGTATCATTTTCTCCCTCATGAAAGAGTGAGGACCATTATACATCTTTATGTACACACATTCCTGGGCAAGAGTGATTTACATCATTGATTAAGGGCTGCTCCAGGAACTGGGGACATGAATGCCCTAAAATTTCCATACAACCCTGTACACAGGCTGAGACAGCTCTGGTGATGTACCTATCTCCCCACCTCCCCTCCCCCCACCCCAGTGGCAGAGTCACTGCTTAGCCCTGGGTGTTGTCTGACCTATGTGCATGAGAACAGTGAGTGCTAAGCAGGTATGGGTGGAAGAGCAACAGTTCTTACTGCTGGAGTGTCATGAACATTCACTGATGAAAGTGAGTTCTTTTTTTCATGTATAGGATGCTCATTGGGTCATGCTTTCTTGGATAAAAATTTGCAGAGGTGTAGATTGAATTTTGGACTTTGTTTTCCTAAAAGTGCCATGTTCACTTAGTTTCTCATTTTAACAGGCATAGTTCAGAGTGGGCATGGGATACTAAGGAGAGGAATGGTCATTTTATGTTTTACATTAAGAGATTCACTTCTTATCTCCTTTTGTGGTGATACTTGATGGCATAGGGAGTATTAGAGGAGATTTATTGCAGAAAAATGTGGAGATGTATGAACAGTGGACGTGATTGACAACTACAATTTTCACTGCATTGTTTTAATGCCAGGGTAACTTTGGATAAACACATTTTATTCACCACTTAAGAGAAACTAAGAGAAAGTAGAGGGGAGAAATCTAGAAGATTGACTTTAAGACAAATTTGTGATTCTTAAAATGGGCTACATGATAGGAATGAAAAAACAGAAGTCACTGGATAAAAATTTTCTCTTGTATAATTCATGAATTATTCTGATTTGTTGAACCCCAGTTACTTAAATGTATTATTTAAGCATAAGAAGAATTAAAGAAAATTATGCTTTTTAATACAAATATGCATTTAATGAACTATATTGTAGATAAAGGAATGAACAATCCAATTATTTTTTACTCAGTGAAAAATTTCCTTGTTTTCATTCCAAATGATACTAGCAGTTTAGTGTGATGTACTATGTATTACTTGAGCTCCAAAATTTGCAACTAAAAAGGATGCATACGTTGAACTTTACTTTCATGGACAAACTGTAATGTGAATGAGTAGTGAAATTGCAAAAGACAAGGGAAGAAGTTTAGTAATTCTCACACTAAATAAGAATAAGGATAAATTGTAGCATACTTATTGTTGGACACTCACTTAGAGTTAAGAATTATCACAGTTAATCCCGGAAATAATGCACAAACATCTTGGGGTAATAAAGTGTCTTGCAGATCTGGGTTTGAAATTGTCTCTTGCCATCTGTATGAACTTGAAACAAATGGTGTAGCCTCTCTGCACCTCAGATGCTTCTATGAAATGGGGAGATTACTAGCATCTAACTTTTAAGTTCCTTGTTCATGTTTTGCCTCTTTGCGTACTTCCAGGTCCGAGTAAGGTGAGGCTGTTCTGTTATTCGTGCTGTTATATTGACCCTAATTCTGCCTTTTACTAGCTGTGTGGAATTGATTAAGATCCCTTTTTGTGATCTTTATCTATAAATTGTGAATAAAATGCCTGTTTTGAAGAGTTGCTAGTACGTTAAAGAAATTTGATAAAATCATTTATGTAGGGGACTTAGGAGATGGTAGACAATAAGTATTTTTTCTTGCCCTCCC
Organism: Ailuropoda melanoleuca; assembly: GCF_002007445.2. Classification (NCBI taxonomy): domain Eukaryota; kingdom Metazoa; phylum Chordata; class Mammalia; order Carnivora; family Ursidae; genus Ailuropoda; species Ailuropoda melanoleuca. The sequence goes on from NC_048218.1 coordinate 27,682,378, forward strand.
ATATGCTACTGTGGGGATATTCTACATTTTATTTCCAAGTTTTTGATTTTCCCCTCAGATTCAATGTCAGTCTTGCACAAAACATTCCCATCTCCTACTTCTCTTCTGATTAAACTCTAGAAAAGTAGGAGTGTTCTCACAAGTTTTATTGTGCTTAAGCATATGAAAGGAAGCAAGCTAGGTCTCAGAACAAGTTTTGATAAGAAAAGGGACATATTTATCCCACTAAACACTTACTCCCTCCCATCCTTGACAGTTCTGTACTGTCATTTTGTCAGCACTAAGTGAGACTTTTCTATTTAAATGGTTTCCTATTTGTGGTAGCATAATTTATGGCTGGACTTAATCCAATTAACATAAATATAATGGAGAGTTGGGCAATGATTTATTTTTAACAAGAGGAAAAAATGGACATGATTTTGTAGTATTAGTTGGAAAATCTTTCAGATAAACTTTGATTCTATTGGCGAAGGTAGCATCACAAACTTAGTCCTAGTGGTTTTCTTGAAAGGTAATATTTGAATGTTCTACATATTGTCCCCAGATTGGCCTAATTTCAGATATAACTTCTCTGCTAAACAGGAAGATTCCTACATGAAGATGTTCACTCCATTAGATACAGGGTTGCTCAAGGCTATCTGCATGGGATTATAGGAAGAGATAGAAAAATTTCATCTCTAAATTAGACATAGTAGTGGATTCATATTGATTGGATGGTTATGATCATTATTAATAACATGGCTCAGGGATAAGCAAGTAGCGCATATAGTTATCAAGAAAAATCCTGTTTTTAACATCCCGTTTGTTTTTTTTTTCGCCCCCTAGGGCTCTCAAGTTCTCACTATTTCATTTTCTTTCTTTTGCTTATTATAATGGTATGTTAGTTTCCTACGGCTGTACTGATAAATCACCACAAACTTAATGGCTTAAAACAACACAAATTTATTGTCTTGCTATTATGGAGTTCAGAGTTCTAAAATCAGTTTCACTGGGCTAAAGTCAAGATGTCTGCATCTGATTCCTTCTGGAGGCTCTGAGGGGAGAATCCATTTTCTTGCCTTTTTCTGCTTCTAGTGGCCATGTGAATTCATTGGCTTATGACCCCTTCCTCCATTTTCAAGGTGCATTGGTTCCATCCTTTCTGTCTCCATATTGCCTCTTCCTCTGACTTCCTCTAACTCCTCCAACCCTCTTTCAAGGACTATTGTGATTATACTGGGCTCACCTGGATGATCCAGGATCTCCATTTCAATATTCTTAATTCAATCATATCTGCAAAGTCCCTTTGACTATGTAAGGGGATGTCTCTTTGACATCTCCATGGGGTGTGGGGATTAGGAGGAGAATATCTTTGGGGAACATTACTCAGTTTACCACAAATGGGAATAATATTTGTGTGCTTTGAAAAAATTAATGTGCTTGCTTCCTTGTGGGAAAAAATGTAAATTTGGGTTTTTTTAAGACCCATTAGAAGATATTGATGGATGATTTTCCAACAACAGATGCTGATCCCTTAAATTTATTAGCTCTAATTTGGTAAAGTGTAAGTGAAATCATTTGTTCTTCTAGGGTCAAAAATATTAATTAAACCCATTATCTGTCAAGGCCAACACCTGGATGATTTAAGTTTAAATTACATAAAGCAATATCTATGATAGTTCTTATTTATGGAATTAGCTCTTGTTTACAAAGCCAAATCAATGGAAGAAACCCACAAACTTGGTGCTCTTTAAAACTTTTCAAGACATATTCTAGGGATGTCATTTAGTAGTTCCATAATAACTGGTGCTCTTCACAAATATTCATTGTGAATATTTTAACTCATGAGTTATATACACTAATTGTAGACTTCCAGAAGAAATTTAATGATGGTCATGTCAGCTTTTCAAATCTTTCTGTAATCTAAAAGAGAAATGTTGTATAAGATGGATTCATTTCCTCCCCTATACCATTGTTGCCAAAGGGAACATGAAATGCCCTGCTCAGATTAATTTAATGCAAATGAATTCTTACTGTCTCACAAGTTTGTCCTTCATTTTTCTTAAAATTATGTTGTAAATGAATGTGACATGCTTTACTGGTTGTTGTGCAGGGAGCATTGTCCTTCCTAAAAGCTCTCTCATTTGTCAAAAAGAAGCCATTAGGAGAAAAGTAAATTATCTTATCTGATCACAGGATTAAGAACGACCTTAAAACTATAAATTTTATTATCAGTACAATAGCTGAATTGTCTTTGCAGTTGTGGAAATTCCAGAGAAACTCTTGTTAAGGTACAAAGCTGTTATAATCAACCAAAACCCATGTTTTCTCTTTTACCTTGTAAAAGATAATGTATGTGGAATGCAGTTTTGCTTATTACTGTCTCCTCTCTTTCCAGAATTAATTTAAAAATTTTAAGTTTTAAAATATTTTTATTTTTCTCTAACGTTTTTTAATGTCAAACAATATAATTTTATGCATATCCACCTACAAATAGAGGTTTGTATGACATGGAATTAAACGAGGATGATTACGAATGTTCGTTTTTGATAAAAGACTGCACATTTATCCCTTTGCACAAAAATATAAAACATTTTAGTAAAGAAAAGTGAAATTGGGAGAAGGAACTCTGTTGATGTTTAAGTAGCTCTTTATAAGAAGAGTAACATACAAGCATGTTTTTGTTTTCATGTCCAGAGATATAGTAGTTGCACAATAAATGGTATTTTCTACTATGGAAGCATCTTCTCTAGCCATGACATTCATGAGAGCAAGAACTTCAACTAAGCTTTCAGCAACCATAAGTAAAAAGGATGATGTGATAGGCTGCCTGTACATATGGCTCTCTTTAGCAGGCCAACTGTTACTTTTGCCCACCCACATCACTGAGGACATATGGTATTACTTTGGCTGTGCAAGCAAGTGTGTGTGGACATGTCTCAGTGTGGGTATAAGACTGCTGGTTGTCTTCCTCATGTTGCTCATGCAACCAACTGTCTCTGGGTTGAAAACTTATTATCCATAGCACTGGATTTGAGGACGGTAAATGGCATAGTACTTATTATTAACTGATATGAAAATAATGCAATTAATTTTCTCTCTAGGTTGATCACAAGACCTAGTGGATGTTTGCCATTATAAAGCTCATAAGAAGAAATAATGGCTTTTTCAAGAATAAAAGTCAAGGTTTATTTTTTTAATCAAAAGCTAACTCATTCAAAAAAAACAGGATTATATAGAACCAGAACAGCAGAGGCATCAGAAAGATGGTAGAAATAATTTATTTTGTTGAATAATCAATTAGTGAAGTTTAACAATGAATTTATTGTTGTTAATTGTGACTATGTGGGAAGAAAATAACGAGAAAACAGGTGAGATAGGCAGAAATGAAGAAAGTTGTTGAATCTCAAAACAATTTATTTCATAGAATTCACAGTGTTCTAAAGCAATTTTTAAAATTTAGATTCATTTTTTTCAGTATAGTGTGTTCTGAATTTTCAAAGGGAAGCATTTCAATACCTGCCAACAAGTATGAATTTTTAGTGGTGACTCTAGAACTCCTACCTAGAAAGGCTTGTAAGACGCAATTTGATTGGAGGGCCAGGATAGAGGGTGTGTGCTGAGATGGCAGGTGTACAGAACCTTAGATCACGTACATCGATTATCTAAAGAGAAGAATGGGTGGTGCTGCTGAGGATTATGGGAAAGGTAATGTCATTCTCTATGTTATATTTTGCTGCCACTACTGGCAAATTTGTATAATCAGGATTTGTCATAGATTTCTTTTATAATCACTCACCAGTTTCATACACTATTCTACAAATCTGAACATTTTTCACTAAAACCGTATTTGCTAAATATTAGGTAAATAAAGTCAAGATTGGTGTAGGTAACATTGACAAATGTGGTATTTCCAGATGTAGAAATGATACATTTTCAAAATGCTTTTGAATATCACTTTTTCTACAAAGTCTCACTCAATGTCGATACTTCGGCATGTCTATTAATCAACATTAAGGCTGTACGTGAAGTATTTGGCAATATGGGTATCACAGATTTATGGTGATGGTGATTGATGCCCAGAATACAGGATCATTACTGTTATTCACTGGCCTCGAGAACTTTGGTTTTCATTCTTTTTCACCTTGCTGTACTACTGACTGACAACTTTAATTTATTGATTCATCAAAACATATATTTTCTTGCAACTCACTAATTTTTATTTTTTTGATAACTGTATTTACTATGGTAAAGTATCAAATTGTCAATGTATAAGATCAATGTGGCAGTTCAGATGGAAGTGAGCAAATAAAATAAATAGGTTTATTACCAAGATATATAATATATTGATTTTATTAACATAACAAAATATATAGATAACAAAACTTCTAAGTGAAATGGTCTTTTTTTTAAAAAAATTATTTATTTATTATAGATGGGGGAGGGGCAGAGGGAGAGGGAAAGAGAAACTCAGGCCCAGTCCGTGCTGAGAACAATGTGCGGCTGGCTCCCACGGCCCTGAGATCATGACCTGAGCCGAAACCAGAGTCAGCTGCCCAACTGGCTGTGCCACTGAGGCACCCCAAAACTGTCTTTTTGATATATGTATATATAGTTTTGTGATTGACCTTTCTATGTTAAGTGAGTATTTGTGCATACACATATATTGACACAAATTCAGTTTTAGAGCTCTTAACCAAAGGGTTAATTTCTTACGGTAACTGTTTCAAATCCATGCAAATTATGGCAAAATTAACATAAAATGGCAACATGAGGAGCCACAAAAATGAGGATAAATGGGAGATATTGGTTAAAAACATTTCTAAATGAATTAGTTTTGATTTAAATGCTTTTCAGTTTTTAGCTAAGGAAATGAATAGAATTGAAATTTTATGCAAATCATTCATATTTGTTGTGTACATATGTACATCTATGTGTATTATAAGTACAAAACAGATGGCATACTATTTAGCCCGTATATTCATACTTGTCTGTATACATATATCCACCATGAAAATGAGTGCATTTGATATATACCTATACCGTGTACTTTCATTTTTACATTCATTACTTTTTTTATTTCCTTTAGCAACATATTAAAAAAGGAGAAAGTTTTATTTGGTATTTCATCTTCCAATTCAGTTCTTTCCAGTCTCACATTTATGGCTTTCTATTGTTATTTTCTTTGTGACCAGACCTTTGGAATGAACAAAGATCTTGTAATCTATGTTGATACTAGGAAAACAGTGTGTCTCTGGAAAGGGTGTGTGTACATGCACACGGGCACACGCAGAACAGTGATGAATGTTTTATTTTTGACAGAGAAAAGCCAGTGAAAATTATCGTGTGGTAGCACCCCTGCAATGGAAAACCAGATATCTATCAATCCCGTCACTAAACAGGTGTTTTCGAACACCTATCCAGTACCTGACACAATTTTAATAGAAATGTGGCTGTCACAAAATTCAGTCTCTACCGTCAGAGACAAATTGTGGGATGGATTGGTCAAGCTAAAACACAGTTCAGAACTAGAAAATAAAGTTTCTGTGTTGTTCAGATGTCATTTAAACCATGTTATGTTAAACACTGAAACTGTAAGAGAGCAATTCCTTCATCCATCCCTTCAGGGGAAAATGGTGAAGAAGTAAAGCTGGCCGTTATGCTTGAATTTACAGAATTTCGTAATTACATAAGGTTACATACTGATATATGATACAGACTTTCATATCAGTGGGAAAATGATAAGTGATTCATAAAATAATGTTCAAGTAATTGGCTATATGTGTTTTATAGTTGTAAAAAGTTATAATACACCATCCATAAAAATTAATTTCACAGTAGACATTGAGTAAAAGCCTCAAAATATAAAGAAAAAAATTATGGGCAAATATCATTTGTAATATTAGGGCTAAATTAACTTTCCTAAGTACAGTACAACCAAAGACAGAAACTAAGAGAGATTGATGGACTGGACTTTGTTAAAGTAGAAAATTTTAATATTTCAAATGATACCCTGAGTAGGTATAAAAAGAAAATGCCAAATCAGGAAAAAGTATTTGCAATTCATTTGACATATTTGACATATAAATAGTTCAATAAATCAATAAGAATGGTCCAATAGAAAAAAGGACAAAGTACTTCATCAGGAAATATTGAGACTTATGTGAACACTAAATCTATTAGAATATGTATTGCTAATAAAATTTAAAAAAAGGAAATTATTTATGTGGAGGTATTTGTGATATTTTAACAAAATTGTATGAATTTATTCATGCTATAAATAAAACTATAAAACTATCTGTAAAAGTATGTGCAGGTTCATGTCCATGTAGTTTGTTTTCTGTTAGTTCTTTTAAATATCTACATTTTCCAAAGTATATTCAAACATCAGAACACAATCTTTGCTGTTGAAAGCAGCCTTTCAAATATAAACCCACACATCACTTTCTCTAAATTTTACAGGGTAGGGCCCAACATGCCTTATCAGAAACTATATTTCAATAATTATTTTATTGTTTTTAGTAGTAATTCCTACTCTGGGTTTAACTGGTAGTGGAAGACTTTTTTTTAACAAAGCTTTCTGATGTATTTTTTTTTTTTTTATTGGAAAGAGCTTTTATTTCCTTAAGTGTTTTGTTGCCTAAGTATGATGAGTATCCGGCAGCGGAATTTAGTGGAACAGATGCTTATTGTGATATATGAGATGAACTTGTTTCCCTCAGCACACATAGGCATGAAATGCATCTGGCTTCTGTACATAAAAGTCAATTATATTCCCAAATGTGTTTCCGTGCATTACCCAGACTTTTAGGGGCAGAAACCCTACTATGCCTTCAAATAGGGGCTTTACTTAATTATGAAGTTTAAGTTAGACTACAAGTTTAAAAATACTAAATTTCAGGCTGGAGACTGCCTGAGCAGGAGATGGTACTACTGCGTGCTAAGGTGATAAGTCACGCAGACAAAACAACTTGTGTGTGTGTATTGGGGGGGGGGGAATGCATGCATAAAACGAGAGAATCTTGTAAAGCAGAGCATAATCAAGTGTGTGAACATATGGAATACATAAGAAATGAAATCGAGCTCAGAGGAGAAAAATAAGGGGAAGCCGAGGGGGGGAAAGCTAATGAAGGTAAGCTTTAAAGAAAATAGGACTTAGTGTAAACAGTGATGAGAATTAAAGCATTTGGTAAATGTGGGGGAAATAGCATCCAGATTGTGCTGGAAAGGACCTTGGTGTGTTCGTACATACAATATGCAGAAATCAGGCCTCTTGAGGTATAGCAACTACAGTTCCTTTTCTATTCTGTAGGTTGCCTTGAATATTCATTTTTAATTTTAAAAAGACCATTTATTTATGTGATGGATTAACATCAAGGACATGAGATTTTCCTAGAATATACCACAACTGATCAATAATCTTGTAGCTAAAACCTTTTAAAATAATTTGTGATAGATCTTTATGTAATATAATGTTTCATTGCCAGAGTTAGCAGTGCATTACACATAATTTTACCTTTTCCCAATTATTTTGTATGGTAGGTAGAGTAATGTGTTCCCAAATAAGTCAGTATCCTAATCCTTAGGATTTGTGAATATGTTGTATTACATAGCAAGGAGGAGTTAAAGCTGCAGGTGGAATTAAAGTTTTTAATCATCTGACCTTAAAATGCGCAGATTATCTTTAATTATTTGTGTAGGTCCAGTATAATCACAAGAGACCCTATAAGAGGGAGGACAAAAGATCTCACTAGAAGGAGATGGGGTGACTGAAGGAGAGGTTGGAGTAATAAGTTTTGTGGATGGAGACAAAGGATACACTCAATTCCTGGAAAGAGTCTTCCCCAGAGCCCATAGAAGTAACATAGCCTGGATGATGACTTGATTTTAGCCCACAAAGACTCATTTTTGGACTTCTGAACCTATAGAACCATAAGAAAATAAATTTATGTTCTTTTAAGCCATTGCGTTTGTGTTAACTTGTGATAGCAGCAATAAGAAAGTAACACATTTAAACCACTTTTTTTTTTTTTGCTATGCATTGTTGTTATAGAATTAAGTGGACATTTCAGGAAAAAATTGAGAATTAATTTTCATAAGAAAATTCATGTCAGAATAGTGAGAATGTAGAGAGATGAACTGTTTTATTTATGTAAACAAATGATATGTGGGTTTAAAAAAGCAGTGTCTTTTGAAGGCTAATAAAATCATAAAAGTGTCCTCTGATTATGTGATGCTTGGATGGAATATTCAGGGTTGTACTGGATAATCCTATAATCTTTCTGGCACTGTAAAATCATTAATAATTTTAGTTTAAAAGTACCATAATCCAGGGTCCCTTGGATCAGTGCCCCTGATAAGAGTTAGAATTGTGAGGACAGCTTGAGTTATTTGAAGACCAGAATAGGGGGAAATAGGATATCCCACTGATAATTCAATTTATCCATTCTAATAATACATGCACCAACCTTTTATGTATAGGACATCATGTTAAGTAATAAAGACATAGTCCAGTAGTGGAAATAGTTGAAAAGTGTGACAAAAGTGATAGATAGGCTGAGAAAAAGCGAAGGTTGTACCATTGGTGCTACCTGACAGTTTCCCAGAACAACAGTATTAAAAGAAAATAGAATTATGAAAGGTTGAATTTGCTCAACATCTGCAACTTGATAATTGGTCAGAAAGCTAAGTCATGTTTTCTTAAAACTCAAAGAATGTTGCCTTTTGGTGAAAGTTTTAAATGTAATGCACCTTTACGTTTTATTTTCCTTTATCTTTTGTAAACTGCTTACAGGAAAGCAGCAGACAAATCCGACAAATATGTTGATCATTATGTCTGCGGGGAGTACGATGTTCATCCAGGGAATGAGGGCTTTGCTGGCCAAGGAATGAAATTCTTAACATTTCCCAGTAATATGGAATACATCCAATTGAAATTAATGACACAGCTTTATAACAAATATTACTCTTGTGAAGTTTAACAAGGACTTTTTCTTTAGTTTATGATTAATGGCATCGGATTCATAAATTGAAATTCTCTATAGTAACTTAAGTAACACCCCCTAGAAGATTTCTTAACAGAAATTATGTCTTTATTCTCAAATCTCCTTTGTTAAAAATGTCTATAAACAACTATGTTAAATAAAACTTATGCACTCAAGTGCATTATTATTAAAAGTATATCTTCTAGGTTTGAGCTGTTTAGAAGTTCTGAAGGTGATTGTAAGGAGCAGTGTGTTTCAGTTTATGGTACTTGATTAATCTGATTAAATCGTGGTGGCACATTGAATTCAGCAAAAGTAAGAGTGATAAATCTCAGATCATACTTTGAAATGTCTCCAACAAGCATTTTAAAACAATTTTTAAGTTCACTAATTTGAGTCATTATACTTGGCCCTAGAAGAAGGCCCTTAAAAATGAAGCTCATTTGAACTTGGCAGATATCGTATACCAACTTTTTACAGTCAGAGTTCCTGTGCCTCGTCAGGAAAATGGTTATTTCCAGAATCCCAGTGCTTTGACCAGAAATGCATTTATTATTCTAGAACACTTTTATTGAGGAATTAGCCCGATTTCTCATTTAGGTAAGCTCTCTCTGGATGCTAATTTTTGAGTGTAAATAAACTTCAAGGCATTGAAGGCAGCTGGAAGGTGTGAATGAAGGGAGGTGACCATCCTCTCTACATTCCACATCAAGGCCCTTTAATGAGCTTAGAACTTCATGGAACTGCTTGGATATAGTTTATTAAAATAATGAATGCTACATAAATTCATTTAGTTCATATAATTCCTGCTGAATTGGGAAAGATAAACATAAGGGTCTTATGGAATTGTGAAGTCTAGAAAAAAGTTCTGTGTTGTCCAATTTACAGTTTAGCAGGATACAAGTTGACTGAAATCAACATAAATGTCACCTGTGGAAGGAATCCAGCCTCTTCAATTATGCCCTGAAGATAATTTATCTTGGAGAGTTTAAATAACTAATACAAGGTCATTTACCCAATTAGTAACTGAGTCAACCAGTGTCAGGCTCATTAACTTTCAGACTATTGCTCATTAAACTACCTCTTCCACGTAGAGGTTTGGGCAATCACAATCTAACACTAGCATGTAGCACAAAATGTATGTTGCATGTAGAATACAGAGCACAACAAAGCATTTTTTATCCTGTTCTCTTTTCCAAATCCATATATAAAAAGTGTCCTGTGGAATTTCCAGAATGTCATGATGGCTACATGTGGCAGAGAGAGTGATTACTTGGACTTCTATAGACACTCAGAACTATGGGAATTCTTGCTTCCCATAATTCTAAATGTCTATAGTAAATCTATATTGATTTAACAAATTCTCATTTTTTCACTTATTGTGCTTGCCCTGCAGTAAAATGTTATATATTTGTCTTGCTTGAAGTCTATAGTTAAGATTGTGCAATGGTTGAAGATCTATGGCAAATGCATATACACCCATGCACATCTCATAGCTTTTTCCCCCTCATTTCCTGGTTCTTATTTCTAAGTTACCTCAGTCAGAGAAAAAAAAAACAATTCAAAGATGCAAGCTATTTTTGTGGAAAGCAAGTTACATCTGTCTGGTAGTATAGATACTATATCTTCCTGTTTCTCCTGAAATAGATCTTTAGTTTAACAAGTATTCATCTTAATAAAATTTGAACTCGGATCCAGATGCCATATCTTGACCAGGCATTTAAGAATTGAACCTTACAGATAGGTGACTTCTGCCTCCTTGAAAAGGCTTTGCCAGCCCTGTATTACTTTTTTGATGCCTTGTTGGTGGCAAAGGATGACTCAGCTAAGTCGACTTCCAGAGCTGGACATTTTTTCTGTTTTCTTGCACTCAGGTTAACTTCTTTTATAAAAAGCCATGTTGTAATTCCTCAAAGTCTCCATGCTTGAAGGTTATGGGATGATTCGTTTACTTTGCATGTCCCTTCAAAATGAGATCTGCAACTAAATAAGACATGTACACCTGAGTGTGTGTGTGTGTGTGCATTTTAGAGCACTAATACTGTTAACTGAATAAGACAAAGTAATTGGACAGTATAAGGAGATACTTAGAAAGGAATTATCTGGTTTGGGCGATTTTGAGATGTTATGACATTGGAATTTATACCTTTGTGTTAAGTTAAAATTTAATTTAATGTAGTATACTAAGCTACTGGAAACTGTTGAAAGTGATTTTTGCTAAGTTCAACATTGCCTTTTTAATTCTCTTAAAATGAAACTTGGTTGATACCAAAGGATAACTTTCCCTGGTGCCTTCACAGAGGTTGGTCTTTTCTCATCCTCCACATGCCTTATGTCCAGAAGTTGTTCTTATTCTTTATAATAGCTTTCATATTGGTAATTTCTCTCCCTGTTTCAAGTCTTACAGTTCCTTTGAAACAAAAATGCTTTGAAAATATTGGTCATGTTCTTTTTGTCTTGTTGTTATCAACAGATCTCCTAGTCACTCTTGTCATTTATTTAAGGCTGTAGATCCTTTTTCAAAATCTTCTTCAGCTAAGTCCTGTTTTCAATTTCAATGACTTCAATATCCAGATGGAAGGACCATCAAAGTCCCCTCTTCACTCCTTGACATCCTTATCTCCATTGCTTTTTTTCCCTTCCTCCACTTTAGTTACCACTTCATGGCCAAATCTACCTTTTCTGTAACAGTATGTGGACCATCAAGATCTTAATGCCAAATATTCCACCATCTGGACATCAGTCCTGTTTTAACTCATTTGCTCAGGTATCCGCATTCCTACAATTCTTCATCTTCATTGACATTCATCCTAGGTCACAGCTTTTGCTATTTCTTCACAATTCATTTGTACCCTGCCCTCTTCATTTTCCACCATTTTGAGTTCAGATGTCATGGTTCATCTGTAGGACTCCCTTGCAAATATCCTGAGGTCCATTTCCCCATCATTAATAGGACAATGTGTTTCTGTTCCTCTACTCATTACTACTAAGTATTGATATTTCTTTGGGTGTCATCCTAATCTCTGCTCTCTATACACATACATACTCTCTAAGTTCTAAACACCATTTCTCTACTAAAGAACTAGTAATTTCTAGTTTTAGAGCCTGTCCCAGACTTAACGTCTGTAAGTCCATGCCTCACTTGACACCATGTATGGAAACTTTGGAGAAAACATGTCCTAGAAAATGGCACTGCTAACCATTCAGGTTAATAAGCCAGAAGCTTAGTGGTCTTTTTTGTGTTTTCCCTCTGTATTCTGCAATACACAATCCAACATTCATTTAAAAAATATTGTTGCCAAATATATCTAGAATTTTCCCACTGATTTTTATCTCTGATGTTCAGTCTGGCCAGATTCAGATCTTTTTTTACCTACTCTGTTATCCTGTCTCATCATTAGTCTACCTAATTTTATCCTTAACTCCCTATACTCTATTAGCTACATAGAAACAAAAGTTATATCTTCAAATGTTTATCAGTTCATATCTCTTCCTACTTTTCGAATGTACTTGGACTTAAAAACCACTTTCTATACCGTTACCGATATAGCTCTGTGTGATATCACATCTTATCTTTTAGTCACATCACATCAGTCTTTTCTTCGTGCTCTAGTCCAGTGAGATTTCATAACTTCTAATTACTTCTACATGCCAAGATCATCCTCATATCAGGGCCCTTGAAAATTCTGGTCTCATTTCCTGAGAGATTCTTCCAACTGTATGCAAACCTAGCACTTGTTTTCAGATCTGAGCTTAAATATTATCACCTGAAAGAAGTGGTTGAAGTCTACTCTATCAGATGTCGCCCCCACCATCCCCACTGTTGTTTTTCATCCAGTTCTTGGTTTGATTTTGCAAATAAACACATTTCGTAATGATTTCTTTTCTTTGTTTAATTAGGTTTCTACACCTGACTTTCTCTGTAGAATTTAAGCCCTAAGAGTGTAGGGACCCTGGCTTTCTTGTTCATCAGTGTAATTCAGGAACTAGTGTAGTATCTGACACCTATGTGTTGGGTGAATTAATCAGTTTAAGACCACTAGATCCAGTGGTGTCCATGGACTGTTCACTTCCTCTAGTTTCCAAAGCTCAAAGTCTCCTTGTCCTACCTTAACAAGGTCAGGCAATCTAGTCTGGAGATGGTTTATCTTCAAGTCCGCTTGAGAGGATATCAGGATATGCAGCATTGGTGATATGCTACTTCAGTAATTCCACAGTGTTTAGGAAGATAATCACTCAGCCTCTCTGGGGAGATTTTAGGCCCCTCGGGTTCCTTTGGGATCTCAAACAATAGGGAGATAACCGCTAAACTTGTTTTAGGTCCCTTGGTCATATTTATTTAAAATTAGACAAAGATGATTCATCACTATTTAACATTGCATTTTTTTGAAAAGTCAGTCTGAATATAAAGCTTTCTATCATTAAGATTAGAAAGATTGGATTTTTATTAAATCTATTTATGTATGATTTTTAAGTGTGATGGTATAAACCAGCTTTATGACTAAAAACTAACCATTTGGAGGATTTATTACAATGTATATTCCAAGGCTTCATCTTCAAAGATTCTGATTTAGTGTGTTCACAGTGATATGTAGGACTATACATTTTACCAGGTATCTGCCTTATTCTGAGGCAGAATCTTTGTGGGCCACACTTTGGGACAGAATTGCATGTTGTGTTACATTTTAAGATTTTTTTTTTTAAAGATTTTATTTTTATTTATTCGACAGAGATAGAGACAGCCAGCGAGAGAGGGAACACAAGCAGGGGGAGTGGGAGAGGAAGAAGCAGGCTCATAGTGGAAGAGCCTGATGTGGCTCGATCCCATAATGCCGGGATCACGCCCTGAGCCGAAGGCAGACGCTTAACCGCTGTGCCACCCAGGCGCCCCTGGATGTTTGTTTTTTTTTAAATGCTGAAAGCAAATGATTTATCAGTCTCCCTGAACTAATGACATGGTATAATTTTAATACTTTCTAACTTACAGGAATTTTAGAGATTTTTTTTCTTTTATCACATATGTAGAGACTGAATCTTAAAGAGATTAATTAATTCATCAAAGATATCAAACAGGGTCAGCATCTAAGTTTCTTATCATTGCCTGGGCTTTTTATTCTAAAGATGTTGGCCTAGAGTAATATTTTCAGTTTCCAAGTTTTATCCTGTTAAAAAATAGAATAAATAAATACAAATGTATCATGTATTATATCTACACTTAAATTTACACATATTGCAATATTAATTTGGATTTTACAGGACTTTGGCCATCACCATTGCATATCAGATACATTTTGAACTGAGATAGATCCTACCTACAAGAATTTACTAATGTCAAAAAGGACCCTTTTAAAAATGACTCTGGCACCTAGTCCAAGGACAATGTTAAAGTGAGGCTCCAATATATATCTTAATCTAAGTTATTACTGAATGTAAGTCATGTGATGGCTTCTAATGAAAATTTCCCATTGAAAAAAATCAATGTTAATAACTGGAACTCAAGAGCTGTAATGGGCTCTATGTTTTTCTGGCTTAGATTGTGTTCCTATAATATGCTGAGAAGAGGAATTGATGACCTGTGAGCTATGGTCACTTCCTGATCCCATTTGATTCTTTGGTCTCTAGTTTTAAAAGGGTGATCCAAGAGGTTGCTTTTAAATGGAGAAATTAAGCAAAAGGAACATCAACCTGGAGGTTTGCTGGCACTGCCCAACTCTCTCACTTGAGAAGCACTTCAGCAAAGAGGACTATTGCCAAGAGACAGTCTTGCAAGGAAACTTCGTTCCAGAGAAGATTTTTTTTTTTTTTAAAGAAGCTGCTATAAAAGCTGACCGTAGCTCCTGCCTATGGATGACAATGAAATGTCAAGTCTGGGGCATTACGTATCTGGATTCAGAAAGATTTCACTTAAAAACAAATTTCACATGTACATACAATCTAGGATGGCTGGTCGGGTCTACTGGCTGGGGTGGAAGAGAACATCTAGAAGATCCACATTAGAAATAGAACTACTGGGAGAGGGCAGAAGATCTTAGAAGTTGCAGAGATAATGCTTGCAGAGATAAGGGATGGTCTGTATGGAAATTTTGACTTGTGTTGATGGTAGGTGTTCTATAGCTAGGATCCTTAATTCAGGATTTCCCTCCCTAGTTGGTGCCTGTAGGTATGAAGCCTCCCTCAGATCAGATGCTATCACTGTGGGCATCATCAGACAATAGACTGAGAAGCCTCAGTACTCTATGACACCATCTCCTAGTGCTGTTTGCTCCAAAGTCCTTGCACAACCCAACTAATTTTGCTATTATATATAACAAGAAATAACATGCAATACATTCTCAGCATCTATTTTTTTTCCTTTGGTGACCTTCAACGTTAAGATAGTCAGGTGAACACTATTGAGTCAAGGTGTTTTATATAGTCATTATCAATCTGAAGTCTTAAAGTCTTCTCTGCTTAGGGAATATCAAATCTATTTTATGACAGAAAAGCACAATGGACTCAATTATGCACATTTTAGGACTTATTCCAATCTTTAAAGAGTAACAAGTAAAAGTACTTAAAGCCAGTATTCCTCATATACTTTATATTGTCAAATGCATGAAAAGAGTGTTACAAAAAAAGATTTAGAGAATTCTATGACATATCTTTATGGTAAATGTTACTTTATTTTCTGGTTCATCAAGCATACTTTTTTAAAGTTATTTTGTTTTTCTTTCATAAAAATGGAGAAACATATTAATTTTACATTATGTGAGCACTTTATATAAAAGTTTCATAAAAATTATGATTTTTGTATTTATAGAATGGCAGGAACAGCAATAGATAACACATCATAGTAACTTGGCATTTATAAAATATTAGTTTTCCATAAACATCAACTTAAGAAGGTTTCATTTTTTAAAAAAATTATAATAACAATTTGAAAGCCATCTGCTCTTTAGAATTTTACTAAAATAAATAGTGGAACTGGTGTTTTACATGCTAATCCTTTCTGAAGAGTGTTTTTAGATTTTTCAGATACTGCCTCAATTCTATACAGAAGATATATTTTAAAAAAGGCACCATTTAAATTGGGTACTGTGTGTAGACTAGCAGAAGTTCAGGAAATATTAAATAAGAACAAATTTGCCAAAGCAATCCATTGAAGGGTGATTTAAATCTGAATTTTGACATTGCTGGTACCAGATAAAAATGGTTATGCAGCGGGGCAGACTGGGTGGCTCAGTCAATTAAGCATCTGCCTTTGGCTTAGGCCATGATCCCAGTATCCTGGGATCGAGCCCCAAGTGTCGGGCTCCTTGCTCCTCAGGGAGCCTGCTTCTTCTGCTGCTGCTCCCTCTGCTTCTGTGCTCTCTCTTGCTCTCTCTCTTTCTCTCTCAAATAAATATATCAAATTAAAAAAAATGGTTATACAGTGATTAGAAGGGGACAAAGATCTGCAAATTAGTGGTTAAAAGAACATGTACATGTATCATACAAGTGCACCTGCACCCCACTAGGGTTGGCCTTTGGCAACAATCTCCTACCCTGCTCCCTAAACAAATAACCAGGCATCACCTTTGCGTTTTTTTTTTTTTTAAGATTTATTTATTCTTTTGTCTGAGAGAGAGAGAGAGAGAACAAGCAGGGTGATGGGCAGAGGGAGAAGCAGGCTCTCTGATGAGCAGGGAGCCCGTTGCAGGGTTCAATCCAAGGACTCTGGGATCATGACCCGAGTTGAAGGCAGATGCTTAACTGACTGAGCCATCCAGGAGCTCCTTTGCTCTTTTAAAATATTACTCATCTTATTCTTCAATGTAAAATTATTAGTAATGTTACTGTGTGTTGGCAGGGGATTAGAGATTTGCCCTGGACACCCCATATTTCTCTGGAAAGTGTTGGTTCTTTTAGAGATTAACTGTTAACCATTCAATTGATTTGAGTGGTATTCATGATTTTCAATTTGAAGATGTTTATTTGGAATAAATATGTGAGGTTCAATATGCAGGAGATCTTTTTCCTTCTCAGTATTCTTTTTGGAAGGATTGCTGGACTGCAGTTATATCTAGGGCTACATTTCTGCTTAGTAATCCATTGTTCAGAGCCTAGGCTCTGAGGTCACTCTTGTTTTGGCTCAAATCACAACAATGGTGGCTACAAATCATATGGCTTGAGAATTCTTTGGCTTTTCTCTAAGCCTCTGTTTTCTTAGCTATGAAATGGTAATTTTTAAATTGCTTTGTTCAGAGGGTTTCTGTATGAACTTAATGAGACAAGAAATACAAGTCATTTAGCAGAGTAAAATAATGTAGAATTTAAAAATTTTTCAAGAAATATTAGTGCTAATACTATCATCTTCTGTCATCATTGTATTATTACACTTGAGACTGGAGATGTCATTGCAACCTTCTTGGACTGTTCGCTCGTTTAAAATGAGCAGGATGGGTTTGGGGTGCCTAGGTGGGCGAGTACTTAAATGAGTAATTAAGTCTTCTTCTCTCTTAATGTGGGAGAAAGGGAGAAAGAAAAGTTCTGGATGCCTAGATTCCCTTCCAAGTTTGCTAAAATTATGATTATGTAGCATTTTGAATACAGGGCTTATTCTGGAAATCATTAAATTTACTTTCCTTAGCTCCATATTTTGTCAATTATGGAAAAGTTGGGATTTGGGATAATCTTTGAGTAAAGTTTCCTCTTGATAACTATTTATGTATTTATTTAAATTTATTTATTGTGGTGGGCAGAAGGAGAGGAAGAGAGAATCTCAAGCAGACTCCTCCCTGAGTAGGGAGCCCAACGCAGGGCTTGATCCTAGGACCCTGAGATCATGACCTGAGCTGAGATCAAGTTGGATGCTCAACTGACTGAGCCACCCAGGGACCCCTCTTGATAACTATTTAAATTGCAATCTTGTAATTTCCTAATTTGGGCAATGGAAGTGTTTACCATTCTTATGCAGCATTATGTTGAAGTACATATTTATGCATATACAAAAATAAAGTTTTAACAATTTTACCTTTCCATATAAAATATATATCACTATAGTATTGAATCTGTCATTCTGCAACTTGCTATTTTTGCTCAACTTTTAAATTTTGACATTTATCCATGTTGGTTCATGTGGCTTAAGTGTATTCATTTTAGCTATTATATATCATTCAATTATATAAATAAATAACATCTATTTGGTGGATGTTTAAGAGTTTTAATTTTTCATTATTAACAACTGTCAAAACAAGCACTCAAGTATATTTTATTATATGTGAGATATCACATTTTATCTCTGTGTGTATGATAGTTCCTGTGGTTTATATACATATATCTGATATTGGAATTGCAAATGGTTAGTGATTTCTATATATTCTCAATTTTAAGTATACAAGATTAGTTTTGTGTACATGATAAATCTATGTAATTAAAGTTACTGCTATAACTAGAATACTATTAAATTAAAAATATTTTATGAGATTCTTATTTTAAACTTACATAAATGTGTTGAAAATTCATTTTTGTATATGTGTTAGAGATGATGTGTATTAATTAATTTACCTCAACAAGTTATAACTGGTGTCCATGTACAATTTTTTGCCTGACTTATTTCTTGTAGATATTTTGGTAATACTTTCTAAATATTCACAGGCTTACTGGCCTATTTTGCAGACTGCTGTTGAAAAGTATCATTCAGATGAATGTTTAGAATATGAGGTTAAAGATGAATGAGTTTTCATATTAATCATCATTGTAAGAATCCCAAAGAGAGACAATAATTTTCAAATATATCTCCTTGTAATAGGATAATATTTAAATACATATTGCATATTAGATATGGAGTTTGAGTGGTAATACATTTTTTTAAGGTTGTAATTTATTATACTTTTCATGCCTACCCCACTGATTATGCAGAGTTTAAAATGCAATGGCCAGAAGACAAGGAAGTGTTACTAGAAGAATGTGGACGTGGACTCCGGAACTGCTAATGATGACTGTGATCCTTTGGGGTCAGCAAGGCAATGGACAAGGCCAAGGTAGGTGCAAGCATGTTTTAATATTTTGAGAGCTGGATATGCGTTTCACTTTACTCTGAAGTTCTGTGGATCCTTAGTTTGATGTTTTAAGCTATTTGTTTCAGTCTTTCTCCAAGGATTTTGTTAAAGTGTATTATACTTCCAAATTAGTTAAGTTGAGCTAGAATTAGGTGTGAGTTGGTGTTGTAGATTTGAAGTCATGGCTCCAAATTGGCTTCACTGTGTTGTGGTAGATGTTAGAGATACAGATATGTTCGTGTGTGTGTGTAATTTTACAAGAACATATTACTTGAAGGTTTTCTATTTTTGAATGGAAGCTTTTGGATCCCTGTTTCGTTCCTTGAGTGGTTTTTGTTTTAATTTTTTAAATTTCAAGAACATATTCTTAAAGGGTGGGATGTTCTTCAGAAATTACATGAAAAATTTGACGTTTCTCATTGCTCTGCCAAGTGTGTTTGTAGGAAATTAATGGTAGACCCGAGTTGCAAGATTGTGGTGTCCTGAAGTGTCATTTGAGGAGTAGGAAAGGACCATAGATTTTGTAATAAGGTTTTTCAGTGTGCTGATTTGATCAATAGCTGTATGGAGTGGTTTATGCCAAAGCTAGTATCAATGAAATGTGTTTTGTGAAAAGTGTTGTATTATTTTTGGAGGTGTGTTGCCTTTTCAGATACATTTGCTATTTAGTGTTTTATATGAAAAAAGTGCTGACCCCTATGGCATTTTTTTTTTCTTGGAGGAGAATCCATTTTGACATTGTTTCTGCTTTTTCAAGTCTTGAAAACTATGAGCAGGAAAGGTATACAGACTGATGCATTACTCTAGATAGAATTGAGAGTGTAGAGTGGTGTTATATAATTGTGATAGAGTTGTTGCTTGTCCTTTGGTTTCTAAAATATCCAGTAAATATTGTGTATATTACAAATAGTTTAGTAACTGTTTTGAAAAGATGGTTTGAAAAGAATATTGTTTGCTCACCATACGTAATTTTGTTTAATGAATTTTTGAAGTGAAATGGGATGATGTTTTTCAAAAATAAAAATGCGTGTATCTTTGTGTGATAATAGGTATATATACATATATGCAGATAACAAATTTTAATGATGAAATAGGCTTTGATTTTTAAACCTTTTCTTTTATGCCATTAAGAATTTATATTAGCATATAGCTGAATTATTTCATTTTTCCTTTTTGATAAAAATAACGGAAGGAAATCATATTTAATACACATAGTATTTTTTTTCACCACAGATCTAAAACAAGAATCTGTAGGCAGCAGCTACATCACATTTTTGTTGGCTAAAAGAGTTGTTTATTCCTCTGGCAATGTGTCAGATCACTAAAATGCAGCAGGACAACTGTTTTTCTGCAATAGTGATCCAACAGTACATTTAGTATTACACAAGATTGCCAAAGCCCTTTCTGAGGCCATCATTTCCAGGGATTATGGCTTTTCTTAATGGGTAATAGTTTATTGGATATTTAAAATGTTAGAGGAAAAATAAATATCATCTCTTTTATTTGTCCAAACCCTTTATACTTTCTTCAATATTGATTGCTTGGATATTCTTTTCTTTGATAGTGACCAACATTTGTAAAGAACTTTCCCTGAAATCAATTCCATGCTTAGCTATAGTGAAGCCTGTGATGGTAAATGAAAGTTAAGTAATTTAGATTCTTTTTAAAAGAATAAATTAAAACAGACAGTGATTCAAGGGACAAAACAACTTAATAGCACAATGGAGTGCTTTAATTTTATGATTAAGGGAATTTTTGCTTCCTTTAGGTAGCTAGATTGAATGAAGCAGGTTTCATAGGCATGATAAGGAAATCTAATAATTTCAAATACAACCCAAACAGCATGTTATCACTTAGATCAATAAGCCTCATTAAATATTAATTTTTTCACCTTTGGACATTCAATTAAGCATAATTTAAAGATAAAAGTTTTAAAATGAAAACTTTATACTACTGGATATCTTTTTAAATAAAAATTTCATGGTACTTCACTATTGGTAAGAAAATAATGCATTGAAGTATATAAATGAAGTTTTTTCTACATTGTTTATAGCTTTGTCTTAAACTTTGATTATTGGGACTTCCAAAGTCCAGAGTTGTGATTATGTATCAATGAGGTATGACTCTTATAGACAATATGCATTGCAAAATGTAATAAAATTATTTTTGCCTAAAGTTAAATTTCTTAGGGATGATAGCAAAGCTAAATTGTATTTTTATATAAGCTCTCCATATTTATCAGTAGATTATATGCTAATTATTTGTAAGTCATTGGGAAATCTGGATGTTCTTTCCCATAAAAACCATGTTAGGAATAGTAATCAAGTTGTGGGAACAGAAGGCAAAAATCTACATGTTCTAGAATGTACATAAAGCATCATACTCAGTATTAATTCAACTGTGTGCAACCACCACTTACAACAAACATGTTATAGGAAATGCATCCTGAATTCTAAGTAAGAGTGTTGGCTGATGATCTCTCTAGGGGCATCATGGTCAAATAAGAAGAAAGGAATGGGCAGTGGGCTGCAATCAGGTAGATACCCCTCGTCAATTTTTTACATCACTCAAGAAAAGCATCTGCTTGAGTAGTCTGTTTCCCTACTTCTGACTTATGGAATAATAGATACGTATCCTTAGAGCAGCATTCCCTCACTTGGACGTTGCCCATTTTTATGCTGCTTAGGTGGTTTGCACATTAGAAACTACCAAGTAAATAAAAATAAAGCCAATCCATTTTTTAAAATAAAGCCAATCCTTAAGATAAAGTGGAATATATGTGACTTTTTAAAAAGAAAATATATTTATTATGCAAATAAAACAAGTAACATAATTGTTCAGATATATTTTGTCTTTAAAAGAACTGTCACAGATGTTAATAGAAGAAATTGGGTGTGGGGTATATGGGAGCTTTCTGTACTATCTTTATAAGTTTTCTGTAAATCTAAAACTATTTTAAAATGAAATATTTATGAAAAATAAAAGAACTATCACAGTTGTAAATATACACATTTCCAAATATGATACATTGCCTTTAGGGATAATCTAGAGAAAACTGACCTGACATTTAACATGTCTAGTTATAATTTGTAACACAACAGTTATAGCCATGGAAATGCTGACTGGCAAGAGGGACTGTAGGGAGGCACTGGAGAGACCAAATGATTTACAAGATTCTGGGAGGTCCCTGCAATAGTTATTATGTTTAGAACTGAGAAATTACTTCCAAACTCAGCAATCCCATTTCTTTCTTTCTATAACAGTATGTTCGAGTAATAATAGGAGATGTATATTAAGGTAAAGGTGTAATTTATATAAAATATCAAGAAAAAATCAGTCACTGAGATGCATTGAATATAAAGGCAGAATAAGGCAGTTTGGAATTAAGGTGAATGCTAATTAAAAGTAAAGATATGATTTTGACTTTAAAAAACAAGTAAAGCATTCAAAAATATTTTTTGTCAGTTCTTAAAAATATATTCCTATCTTAATGGTTTTAATAAAGGAGTGCTATTTTTTCTGGTACTATTAAGGATAATAACAAGAAGAATGGAATGTATATGTCAGTCTGTTTCCAAAAACAAGTTTGTCGTAGTTTTTGAATTAGTGCTATTTTCCTGATTTTTGTGACTAATAAAAGGCTTAAATATAGTAATATTTTTAATATGTTATCATGAATACACAGAGAATTTTGGTCAGTTTGGTTCCTGTGATTATTTACATGCTGAAATTCCAACCCTGATGCTAGATGTAAGAAATTTTGAAGAAGCCAGTTGAACTCATGCAGCAAACTTAAACTTTGAGGACAAATCAAATTATGTTTGGTTTCATGGCCAGAATTAGGGTTAGGTATTAAGCATTCAAAAAAATAAGATTTGATAATATTCAGCAGTTATGATCTTTAGTTTCATGATTTTCATTGTAAAATGATTTTTTTAGTGAAGGGGTAAAATTTTGAAAAGTAAATCATTTGATTGTCCTGTTTTGCAAGTTGTTAAACTATATTACTGTGGAATCATATTTAATCATACTAAGCCAATCACCTGTGTTTTGTGTCTGTCACACATCTACTTTTTTTTTTCTAGAGAGATAGGAAAAAAAACTTTTAAAGGATGGATGGGTAGATGGGTGGATGGAACGATGGCTAAAGAATTCTTTCTCCATCTCTTTTTCTTTCTCTCTCTCTTTTGAAATCTTTTCCCAGTGTGGCCCAAAAGCTTTATTTTTGTTTCCCTCATTTTTTGTTTCATTCAAGAAATTTAAATGATTGTGTAATTCTGTCAGTAAATGAAGATGGTATACAACTTTGAGTGAAGGTTTATAGCTACAGCTTTTCAATTAGAATTTCTCAGATCGTATGATCTATGAATTTTAATATCTTAGAATCATTACAGAGATGAGAAATAATCACCTCAAACGACCTTAATACCACCCAGAGTTTATGTTTTCCCAGGTTGCTTGGGTAAATTGTTTTCATCTTATAACTGAATATTGTTTTAAGAGAGGTGAGCTCAAACATTTGGCAGTCAATATTGAATGATGATTGTTTGTGTATCCCAGGGGAATTGACCTTAAAATATCATCAGGCTAAGTGGTGGTAAAATTGAACTCTACTATCTAATAGAAGTCTTAATGTTTCTGGCATTCCTTATCAAATGTAAAGAATTTTCCTTTGTGCTAGTTAACAATATATATGTGTATAAGTTGGTCTGTAGCAGAATTGTTTATGTCCAGTTTTAGTGTTTGATTTAAGCTTCTTAATATACAAATGCAACAATCCAATACTTAAGACTCCCATAAATATTCACCCCAACAACATTTAAATTCTAACAATAACTCCTAAGAGCTTCTTAAACTTACAACAGCAACAAGAAAAAGCTAGCCATTCTTAGACATTATATGTAACACATCATTTACGTAGCTTGAAAAAGTCATGTTATATGGTAAATAGGGAAAGTAGTGGTTTAAGAACACAGTGGATTTACTTTAAAGATAATAACACTTTTTGAGATCTTGCCCTCAGAATTTGGATTTTTGAGAATCCATGCATTTCAAATTCTTTCCAGACATCTGAAGGTTATATTCTTAAAAGAAGTCAGTGTATGTTCTTTTATGCAACCTGCATGGAAGCCCATGAGGTAAGGGAGGTGATATCATAAATATCTAATTGTAAAGACTTGCTTTGGAAAGCTCTCTTAATAACATTTCTTTTTCCCATAGAAAGGGATTTCTCTTCACAACTTAGAGATTAGATGGTTTAAAATGAAGTCACTGCATTTTGTTTCAGTGTTTTAAGCTGTCTTCCTGATTGTCAAAGCCATCGCCATAGAAAAAAAGGCTAGTTTAGAATATTCCATTTTTATGGGGGAAGAACATGGTAATTGATACCACTTTCTACTGAAATTATATAGTATCATCTAATCTTTAGGTGGAATTCATTCACAATATTTAAAAAAGTAGTCTCACCATGCAGCATAATAAAGTGTGTGTTTTATTTCCCATTTATTTTATTTAATTTGTTTTTTACGGAAAATCTCATCTTAATGAAAGTTCTACCACCCTCTAAAAATTGAATTTATTTAGGAAAAAATATTTAAAACACTCTTCCTGGTATTCTTAGCATTTGTTTTTATTGAGCTTTAATGTTCTGTTTTTACATATTTGAAGACTCTTTGGAGACTTGGTTTAGAATTAAAATTTCATTGGAGATTTTTGTTGTGTTTGGAATTTGTTATGGAATTTGACTTCATATTAGATATTATCTTCTATGGGAAATGCTAGCTTCATCTCTCTCTCCAGCCACATATACATATATATATTTCATATGTATATTAAAATTATAATAAAGAGGCCATAGTAGCTGAAGAGATAGAGAAAGGAATAGAAGTAGTTTAAGTAGGGGAAAAAAGAGAAGTGATAGGAGCAGGTATGAGAATTATATAAATTAGGGTATTCTGATACATGCTAGTAATAATAAAATATAAATTAAAAAAATCAATCTGTGAAATTTTTAGTAGGACTTTACCTACCAGAAAATAGAAATAAAGTGGAGAGTGGCTGGGGAAGCTGGTTCCTTCTCCAAGCAGGCCCTTAGCCTACTCCACTTAACTTTGTAGTCAGCCTCATCGCCATCTCATGGTATGAAGTGTTAGCATTGTGCTTTTAATGCAACTTAAGTTTTTGTGCACGAACTAAAGAACAAAACAACTAATGAGTCTAGACACTGGAGTCAAGAAATTCAGAATAGTCACATGAGTGAGACTGTATGTCCTGGTCTTCAGCAGAAATTACTGCTTACTCCTAATTCTTTTTGTTTCTTTCTACTTCTTCAACCTATAATGCTGTCCATACCTCACTATAAAGACACACTTGAGAATCACTTCTCTGTCACTTATTATGTTTCCTTTAAAAAGCTCATGAATTACACATGATTTTCTAAGTTGCCAGCTTAGATTTCAAGAGACTTCAAAAAAATTAATCTGGCACCTTTCCACTATGACAAGCTCGGTCTTGTCTTTAAGGGACATGTACCTTATCCAACAACTTTCTTCCCTAAATCATCAAAATCTTGTCTAAAGGCTTTTCCCCAAAAGTTAGGAACTGAAATTTCTATTTGGCCATGTCACATGGTGATCTCTTTATCAACTAGAGCTTTGTCAAAGCATAAACTAGTTTTGGTTTTTATAGTTAATTGTGTGTGACATAATAATTGGGATGCAATGTATATTATGCTTTTATTTCTATGGTGATTTTTTTAAACTTATTTTTCCTGTAGTAACTTCTGATGCTCCTTTGTTAGCTCTTCTTTTCTCTTTTTTCTTTAGCTGGCGATCTTCCTTTTGTCCCTTAATTCAGATGTCCCCAGCTATGTCTCTGCCCAGATTCCACATTATTATTTTGATGTTGTTTTCTGTAGTTTTCAAAGGTCCCCATACACAACCCTATCAGTATTTCTCAATATGTGCAGTAATTGTTCATTTGTGTCTTTTCCTTCTTTCTAAGCTCCTTGATGGCTCAGAGTATATATCCATCTATTCAACAAAAGTTTATAACGTGTTTACCTTGAGCCAGGAACTATTCTGGATGCTAGTGATAAAATAGTTAAGAAAATTGACAAACAGTCCTGCCATCCTGGAGCTTGCATTCTAATTGGGGGAGACCGATGACAGACAATGAGCAACATAAATGTGTAAAGTATGGCAGGGTTGATGGTGAAGAATAACGCAGTGATGGGGAACAGGGAATTTTGAGATGACAGTTTTTAATTGGATATTCTGGAATGACCTCATAGAGAAGATGGCAATTGAAAGCCAAGGTAGTTAGGGGCTAAGCCACACAGAGACTTGGGGCAAGAACATTCCTTGCAAGTGTACAGTTAGTGTGTAAATCTTGAACAAGATCATGCCTAGTATTTTGTAGGAAGAGCTGAGAAACTAATGTGGCTGGAGCAAAGCACATGTGGCATTTTGGAGGGGTGGTGGTGGTGGTGGGTAGAAGATCTGAGAGATAACAGAATAGAAAGGAAGGGATAGAGACTATGTAGAGTCTTACTTGACATTTTAATGCCTTTGGCTTTTGTTTGGAGTGATGTGGGAAGCTATTGAAGGATCTTGAGATTTCTTTTTGCTAATCATTTTGAGTTTTCAGATTATACATTGGTCACTACTTAGGACTCAATAATTTTGCTTTATTACTCTTGCAGTTAACTATAAACTGGTATATTAAAGCAATGTTAAGTTCTAATTTAAATTGATTAAAACAAGCTTTTATCTCTTTCTCTTTGCCATTACTGAGTATCTTGTTTTTAATTAATTTGAAAGCTTTCTAGAATAGTGAGCCAGTGAAAATTTAGCATAATGTATAACTTATTCTTCATTAGATTTAGGTACTTAATTGAAGATGCTAATTAGAAAAGACATTTGTTCTGTTGGAAAATGTTGATAAAACTGCTTTTGAATTATTATCACATAAATTGATACCATATTAAATTGTGCTTCTAGAACCTAAATGTAGACAGTGGTAATTAGTTAATAGCTCTAAGTATATGTCTTTCATCTCTATGGTCAAGGATGCTTGAAAGTAGAAAAACTTGCTGGCTTCAAATCTGGAAACAAGGAATAACTAGCAGTGCTTTTGTTTGTTTGTTTATAGGTGGAATTGTCTTCCTGGTAAGGCTGTATCTTTTTATACTAAACAACATTGACTGTATTCTTCTATCTTCTGTCTTTTTTGCCAAAGTAGTGTGGTTTTTGTTTGTTTGTTTTGTTTTGTTTTTGAGGAAATTAAGCTCTTACCATGTAATGGAGAAATTCTGAGGACACAGAATGATATAAATTTTAAAGATGAGTAGAAAGCCAGAAGAGAGATAAGAAGGGAGAGAAATACAGAGAGGAAGAGAAATAGCGTAACAAAAATTAGTCAAAAGATTTAGCATATGCACAGTAGACAAGGTAATCAGAATAGAGTCCTGCTGTATGCCAGATGCTGGGGTTATAGCAAGGAAGGCAGAGCCCCAAGTGGTGATAATGTAGTAGAAAGGGAGAGAAGAGGAAGGCACCCGAATATAAAACCCAGGCAGTGCTATGAAGGGCGATGAAGCGTACTACTATGAAGAAGACTAAATGTGATAGTATAGTTGAGTATAACTGGCATGTGGAGAGGCAGTGATCCAACTATGGGGAGGTCAGAGAATTTTCTTTGAGGAGTTGATGTTTCAGTTGAGATTGGAATGAAAAGACAAAGTGGGGTACTTCGAAGATCCCAGGTGTTCCAATCAGAAGGAATAGCAAATATAAAGGTTCTGAAATAGAAATCAGCTTGATATTTTTGGGGAGTGCAGGCCAGTTTGGCTAGAATGAAGGAAAGGCATGGGAGAGACTTGAGATCAGAGGCTATAAGGGACCAGATTAATTAGGATTTTTTAACCAATGTTTAGATAGAAAACAAATCAATTGAAAGATTTAAGATAGAGATGTGATATAATTAGATTTACTCTTGCACAGTTCCTTCCATGGGCAGTATGAAGGGTGTACTACTGGTGAGGGATACAGTGGTGGGGTAAGAGGGATTATTCAGTTGACTATTTCACTTGTTCAGATGAAGGATGTGGTGGTTGGGATTGTGATTGTAGCAATAAAGTTGCTAAAAGTTGTAGCAATAAAGTTGTAAAATTGTTTGAAATTAGAAGTTATTTGGAAGATAGACCTGACGGGATTTACCGATCAAGAAACCATCAAGTGTTTAGATTTAGGGACATGGTTATAGTCTTTTATTGAGATGGGGAAGGTGTGATGGCATGGGATAGATTCTAAGTTCTAGAGCTGTAGATAGATACATGTGTGTTATTGATTTTACTTTTCCCCCGTACATTAAATTGAGATGCCTATTAGAATTCAAGTGGATATATCAAGTAGGCAACAAGAAGATGACTTGGCTAGGATGTGAGTATGAAAATCATAAGCCTGTAGATCATGTTTAAAGTCATGTATCTAGGTCAGACATTGATAAACTACAGCCCATGTACCAAATCTGTTCTGCTGCCTGATTTTGCGTGAGCTATAAATATTTTTTACATTTTTAAGTGTAAAATATAAAATATACAAAAGATTGTCTTGTGACAAGGATAGTTGCCCAATTTTCCTCTTGGCCCACAAAGCCTACATTGTTTACTCTCTGGTTCTTTACAAAACATTTCACTGATCCTTGGTCTAGATGGAACTGTAGGAAGAGAGTATTGATACGCAAGAGGGCATAATTGTGGAAATTAAAATTGTGCCAAGTACAGGGCACAGAGTGAAAAATTTAAGTCTGAGTATAATAGATGGTAAGACTATAAAACAACAATTTCATTATCAGCATGATCAGTGAAAACTTTTGCGGCAAAAAAATTATCATCAGACCATTCATTTGATCATTTGGAGGTGTTCGGTGTTTGAAGAAATGAGGGAAGGCTAATACAGTTTGATCAAAGAAAGCAAATGGAAGGATGACAGATTGTCTGGAGATATAGGGCAGGGCCAAATACTTCAGTCTGTTTAAAGTAGTATTTAGAGAAAGAGGAAGTCATTAAAGCATTCTGAAGGGGGAAGAGCAAATCATAGATATAGAAAGAGATCACTCTGGGTTTATGCACAGCCAGAATGAAGGAAAGCCAATGTGGATGAGGAATTAACATTGTCACTGGTATTAGTGAAGTGGAGACCCCAGGTAACCTTGGCAAAGGGAAATTTATACAGAATCCTTATTGGAATGGGCTTAAACAGTGAATAAGATCAAGACCCAGGTGTATATTCAGCGAAATTTATTAATTCTCTCACTGGGTTAAATATGTAGGTGGTCAAAATAAGGAACTTCCATGTTTTTTGTTTTGTGTTCTCTAATTCAGATTTGTGAATTCAACTCCTGAAGATATTGGTTTAATGAGCATAGAGTAAGGCCAGAAGTTTTCTTTTTTTTTTAAACTCTCCTAGTGACTAGAACGCTAATCATGACTCTAAGGATCCTGAGTACTTTTCTGACACTTTGTTGTTCTGTACGCTCATTATTTATGCACAGTCAGGAGGTTTTGCCCAAGCTCCATGCAAACCCGTAATTCAGTGCAGCTGAAATGTGTCCTTCCATCTGCAGTTTCCATGATTCTTCACGTGGGGGATGGCGTTCCCTGCTTGGAGCTTCCCTGTGGCACCCCACATTATATGATAATTACTGTCCTGATCTCTCACCCTCGCTAGGGTGTGAGGCCTGGGATTTTATACTGTTCTTCTGAGATGTAATAACATTTATACTCAAATAATTAAACAAGTTCTTCTATTTTGAAAATAACATGTCTTCTAATTTGAATCTCCCTTTTTTCACTCTACTGCTTAGCTACTGAGTTATTTTATGAAAATACATCTTAACTGTCTACAATCACCTTCATATCTAACTCTTAGCAGTGAAGATTAATGTGTGGTCTACAGCTATAAGGATATTTCTTTCCATATAGTATTTATAGCCTTTATTGTTGTTTTTAAAATGACTAATGTTTCGTTTGGAATAATTCACCATGAAGATTGGGCTGAGAGATAACTTATACAATGATAATCTTTTTGAATTTTTGTATTTAAAATGCCACTTATCCAAAGAAAAAGCCAAGTGTTATATTTTTGCTTTTACTTGACTTACTGATTTCTAGTCATATTTTTCAGTATGAACATGTTCACTTATTTTTGCTGAAATAATAGCACTACCTCAGGACACTTTTTCCCTTAATGCCTACGTGCCACTCTCCATTTCTGCTCATTCCTTATTTCTCTTTATTTGGTACATTTTTACTTTGGGGATTCTTCTGTTTGGGGTTTTGTTGGTTTACAATAATTGCTACTTTTCTTGGAAATAAATAAATGTTCTTTTCCATCTTTTTTGTGAATTTGTCTTAGAAGCATTTTTTATATACCTTTTACCCATAGCTCCTCAGAGATCCCTTTTGAGGATACTGATTTAATATGTCACCTTATAGAAAGCTTCAAAGACATGACGCCTGCTGACTTTTGCTTTGACATAGATTGAAATGTTCGCTCAACATGGATGGATTGATAGAAAGTTTTCCTTTTCTTCCCTTAAATATTACATCAACTTAAGAACAAACAAACGGAAACAAACAAATGGAAACAAATATTTAGTTTTTGGTATCCTTGGAAGAAGCGGTCCCTTTCTCAATGAAACAGGTTTTGTCATCTAACCTCTGCGTGTCAGTGTTGAACACAGAGGGTGTTATGTGAGCACAAGCTCACAGGACTTGGAGACAATGCTGTGACGAACCACTGGAAAAAATGAATTCTGTTTTCTCTTCCCATTCCAGAGCTGACTTTTCTGAAAGCTGTTTCAATTCATTATAAATCATCATTGTTTTTGTTATAGTTGTTATTAGAGTTGCACTTTCAATCATTTGTGATCTGAACTTTCTATACAATGTATTCTCATGTTTATTATTTTTTATTTTTATTTTTTAAAGATTTTATTTATTTATTTGACAGAGAGAGAGAGAGACAGCCAGCGAGAGAGGGAACACAAG